>NC_081575.1:13559500-13598966 GCF_022355385.1 Mustela nigripes
TACTGGGATCGAGTCCCACATCGGGCTCTCTGCTCGGCAGGGAGCCTGCTTCCTCCTCTCTCTCTGCCTGCCTCTCTTCCTGCCTCTCTGCCTACTTGTGATCTCTCTCTGTCAAATAAATAAATAAATAAATATTAAAAAAAAATAATAAGAATCACCGGGACGCCTGCATGGCTCAGCCGGTTCGTGGTTCTCACTGTCTTCAGCTCAGGTCATGATCTCCAGATCCCAGGATCAAGCCCCACACTGGGCTCCCAGGTCAGTAGGGAGTCTTCTTCTCCCTCTGCCTCTGCCACTCCTCCTACTCATGCTCACTCTCTCAAATGAATAAATAAAATCTTTAAAAAAGATAAGAATCACATATTTTTTCATTTTTATATATACTCAGAACCCCTAGTTATAACAGGTAATTGATTACTTTTCTGTATGGTAGTGGTAAGATCATTCTGGTATTTTAGAAAGATCATTCTCTTTGACATATGAAAAATGGGGTAGAAGAGGAAAGGTTGACATATTCCAGTACTGGAATTCTGGGAGGTGATAGTTTTGTGATATATAGTAGAAGTGGAGATAGAGAGAAATTTTATGGGTTTGAGAGAGATTTAAGGAAACAGGTCAGGATTTGGTGATTGGTTGATCATGGTGGATAATGGGTAGGGAGGGAGAGAAATCACTCCCAAATGTCTGGCTTCATTCACTGGTTGGATAATGGTGCCATTCAAAAAGCTAGGAACATAGGAACAGTAGGAGTTTGGGGATGATGAAAAAGATAATTAGGTCAACTGGAATTGTGTTGTGTTTCAGGACCACTGGAGAGGTCCTGTAGACAGTGGGTGATGGGTCTCAAGCTCATTCGGAGTCAGAGATTAGGTATCATCACAATATCAGTAAGGGACTAAAAGTGGCCAAGTATGGAGTTGACCTTATGGACAGTATGGAGTTCATCTGGGCTTGCTCTTGGCCCTTGAGATTTTTCTTTTCAGGATGACTGTTTTAAAACACAAAGAACTCTGGAGTGAAAAGAGGCATCCTTGTTTCTAATTCCACCTCCGTTGCTCGTTAAATCTGTAATCTTAGAGAAGTCACTTTTGCCCTCTGGGTCTTGGTTGCTACATGTTTACAAGGGAGCTGCTATCTGGCCCAGAAACCTCATACGAGAGTTGTGGGAATCAAGTGAGAACTTGATATAAAATTGCTTGGGTAACATAGAGGTGTTTGTGGAAGACACTTGTGCTCTTACATTTTCCATATGCTTCCCTACAGATCCCAGGATCTTTTGAGTTATGTTGGGACCATGTGAATATTCTGGCTAATGAGCTGTGAGTAGGTGTGACACGTGTCACTGCTAAGTCAAAGCATTAAGAGTTCGTGTGCCATCTCTAAGCTCTCTGTTCCTCTTCTTTAGTAACCATGGATACGTTATGTTGAGATGGGGGCATTGTAAAATAGAAGGAGCATCAGTCTCTGAGTCATAAAATGGAGGGAAGGAAACCCCACCTTTCTCATGACCCCCAGTTCACTTTTGCATAACTGAGAAATTTTTGTGACTTAAGTCTCCGTGATTTGGGGGCTATATGTTACTAAAACATATCAAAGCCTCTTCTGGTTAACATACTGTTGCAAATGTAAGGCATCATTGCTTGTGATTTTCTGTGGAAGGTAATTTGGGGTGAGGGAGAACTTAGAAGCTGGGGGGCTTGACTAGGAGACTGTGGCACTTAGCCAAGGGTGAGGAGATAAATATTTGGGAATGGGCATGGAAGAGGGAGATAATATGGATGTAAATGATGGTCATTTTGAAAGAAAATGGATAGATAGTGTCTGTGACTAATTGGAGTGAGAGCTATGTCAGTAGAAATTGCCAAGGATGATTCAAAGTTTTAAGCCTGACTAGCTTAAGAGAATAAAAATGTTATTATCAGGGACAAAGCTATTTGAAATGGAACAGAATTTGATTGGAGGAGGTAGAAAGGGAGGTGGAAAGGGAGGTTCACTTATAGTTATAATTTGTTTGGGTAGAAAGTGGTCACAATTCAAGAAAATGTCTAGTATCCATGCAGAGCTATTAGCAGTGGGACACAGATGAAAAGAAAAAACTGGAAATGTAAATGATATGTGAAATCATAGTGTGATGCACTGGTTAATACCCCTCACTTGGGAAGATGGGATGGAGGATGAGGAATCCGTGAGAGAAACTGGTAAAAAAAAAACAACAACTGGGGATGTTCATTCATTCATTCATTCATTCATTCAATAATCTACTACTATGCTTAGTCTACTAAGCATAAATTATGTGTCATGTATTTACTCAAAGATATTAATTACTCAGCAAACTGGTCATTGTGATTTGGGTCAATTTTATTATCTCAGCAGACCAAGATGGAAGGCAGGCACGGTAGAAAAATCGGTACCCATATCTGAGAAGTTGTTTTAGAGACATTCTATTCAGAGCCTACTTAATAAAAGTAACGGATACGATGAAGTAGCCTGCTATGACTATAGCTATGACTTTAATGTCCTTATATTAACACAGAAATAAGAGTCAGCATGTCACTTATATACTTCGTGATTGTGAACATTACCTAGTCATCTGGATGATATTAGACATTTTCAACATTTTCCTCTTTCATCAACAGAGAGGGAAGACCATTTTAGTTGCATAATGAAAGTTACAGAACATAGATGTAGCAGATTGTTTTATTTCAAATTCCATTAAACACCTTACAGATACACAAGATCTTTTGAAGAAAAATAGGCACGTTAGCTAAATGTAATTTGACATTAAAATATATATTAGCAGAGAACTGAGAAACCTGTTTCAAATTAAATCATCTCCAAAGCTCCTTTATTGACAGGAGGGTAATAAAGCCTTTACCACCCAGAAAAATAGGAGGGCGGAGTATTTGCTCTGGCTTTCTATAAATAGGGAGCCAAGCCTAGAATCGTGGGATATCTTGAAGCTACAAAACATTGCTGCTAGTTTGTAAGCACTCCCACATAGCTTCTAGCGATAGCCACTTTGAAAGGACCATTCAATATTTTAATTACGGCCACAAATCTGAGGCACTTTTTAGCCAGAAATGAGGTCATTTTAGAAATCAACAAGATGATTCTGTAGGGGACAGAAAGCTTACTTTCAGCAGAATGGTGACAAGAATAGAGGACAGAGGGTGTAGAGGGCATCAACAAAAATAAAGGAGGAATGGATTTTCATAAACCAGGTTCTCACCATAGCCCCAAAGATTCTGGGAGGAGAACGCCAGCCTCGCAAATGACCATATTTATTTAACCCTAGGCTGAGATGGCGGTCTTTTGGAAAACTTTCCATATCACATAATTTGTTTGCACTATCCTTGTGATCCAACTGCAATATTTCCTAGATCACAAGACTTTTCGTTACTGGTTTTCAAAACTCCAGGCAATATGCGGCCTCTGTATGAGAGAAAGATGAGGTTCCCAGAGTGCCCTTGGAGGGGGGTACGCCTGCAGTAGTGGATGTGGAAATGCACTGGTTATCTGCCCAGTGGCTGCATCACAGTGCAACCACCCAGGGTTGAGTGGAATGGTGAAGCTTACCAGAAGATTCGACTTGCTTGGCACAATTTTTAACCCATCAAGTCAGCAAGCCATGGATCACATAAGGGTTGGTTGTCTGAAAGATGAAATCTCTTCTACAAAACCTGCTGGGTGTCAGACATTGTCTAAATATCGAGGGACCACTTCATAGATACAGATGCAGGCAAGACATTTGCCAGACTGAACTCCTTGTCGCCGTGAATTGTGCTCGTGATGAGAGCGCTAAGAGACATTTTCTCTTTACCTTTGACTAAAGCTTGTCTCTTTTATTTAATAGTTCTTTCTTAATTCTATGGTTATTTTTGAAACAGTAGGTATTCCATATCAGCATTTAATTTATTTCTACAAAATGCCAAGTTTACCTTGAGAAGAAATTTTACCATGTTTGAACATTAGCTAAAATAGCACAAACCAAATATCCCTGTACTAAGAAAATAACCCCAGGCTGGAGGGGAAGCTTTACTCCTCAGCCAGTAAATCCTGCTTCCTAAGCCATAGTGTGCATAAGGCTTTCCCACACATCTCCTGTTGCTACGGAAACCTCTTTCAGTGTCTGGGCTCTACACAGCTGACTCATTTCAAAGTCTGGCTCTCAAACTCTCCGCTCACAGCTTAGAGAGACAAGTGGAAACAAAGAAAAACACAGAAACAATGAAATAGCAATATATACCATTTCATTAAAAAGTCACTATGTGTCTTGATGTATGGGGAAATGGTTAAGGTCATGCAAATCACCAGTTGCTACAGACTGCAGGAAAGGTACTGTGGAAACACAACAGAGGCCATGGTCACTAAAAAGCCATTTCTGTCCCTTGGACTTAGTGACACAGAATAAAACTAAAGCCTAACGAGAGATTCTCAGTAATTCCCTCTTACCAAAACAGTCTAACCAGATGCATAGGTAAGCATAAGCTTAGAGCTGGAGCAGCGTGGGCAGAGAAGAGGGCAGGTAGAGGTATCTTAGGAAACCCCACAGGGGTCTTAGGAAGTGTCCAAACAAAGTTCACAGGCCTATCTTCTTCTTTTTTTTTTTTTTTAATTTTGTTTATTCACTTGACAAAGAGACACAGCGAGAGAGGGAGCACAGCCAGGGGGAGTGGGAGAGGGAGAAGCAGGCTCCTCACTGAGCAGGGAGCCCAATGAGGGATTTGATCCCAGGACCCTGGGATCATGATCTGAGCCGAAGGCAGATGCTCAACGACTGAGCCACCCAGGCAACCCTCGAAGGCCTATCTTCTAAACATGTTCTAAAGAGGCCTTCCTGTTCTAGTCTCTGTGGCCCTATTAAGTCAGCATATTCAGTGAATACTCAGAGGTATGCTTGGAATTTCAATCTCAGGGAGTAAATGTCCCAGCGCTCTCATCCCTGTCGACTGGCCCAGAAGATGTGATAGGATCTTCTATATTTTTTACATTTACAACTAATAATAGTCACAGGGAGTAATGGAACTTCAAATCTGAACTCAGGAAAAAGTGATTTACTCTTACATACTGAGGATCAACTTTTGTTTGATAGTGAGAAAGACCTTTTGAAGACCTAGTTTGCTATGGTAGAGATTAGGGGAAAATGCTGCCATGTGGACATGCCTTCACATTTTAATGTTGAGAGTTATATATGTAGTAATACATAAATGGCATATAAAAATTAGATATGTAATCTTTGTGTTTTATGTATATTTAGAAGAATTATTTAGCTTTTGTGAGATCATTCGTCTGTTATCTTGTGCCTCTGAAAGTACTGGTCACAGCATAGCACAAATGAATATTTAAACATCTGTTTGTTCTATTTACCAATACAAATTATTTGTGAGTTTTTAAAAAGATTTTATTTATTCATTTGAGAGAAAGAGAGACAGACAGACAGAGAGAGCACAAGCAGCGGGAGAGGCAGGGGAAGAGGGAGAAGCAGACTCCCCACTGGTCAGGGAGCCCAATACAGGGCTTGATTCCAGGACTCTGGGATCATGACCTGAGCCAAAGGCAGATGCTTAATCATCTGACCCACCCAGGCACCCCTAATTGTGACTTTATTTTATTTTATTTTGAAAGGGAGGGAGGGGATGGAGGGAGAGAGAATCTTAGGCAAGCACCATGCCCTGTGGGGAGCACAGTGTGGGGCTCAATCTCACAACCCTGAGATCATGACCTGAGCCAAAATCAAGAGTCAGACGCTTAATCGACTGAACCACCCAGGCACCCCTATTTGTGACTTCGCTGTGGGAAAATGCAAGTCTGTAATACATGCCGTCAAAATAACATCTTGCCGAAAAGATGCAGAAAGAATCATTAACCAAAGCATATTGAGTCTGCATAATATCCCAAGTATTGCTCCCAGACAGGCAGAGTGTGAACGGCAGTAAGCAAGGCTTGGACTTTAATAAAAATGATAACTCTGGGGAAGTCATTTCGTGTGTGTCCAGACTTTGATGCCGGGTAATTGGCATGCTCAATTTATTGTGGTACTTTCCATTCAGTTCATCCAGTGCATTGCAGTTAAATTAATGGGTTCTGCTGGTGATCCTTGAAAGGCTAACCAGGCTGGTAAATCAAGAGAATGCTGTTGAACCAAGATGCCTGGAATTCGGCAAAAAAATATTATAATAGGCTGAATAATGGCCCATCAGATACATTTGCGTTCAGAACCTTAGTATCTGTGAATCTGTTAATTTACACAGCCAAAAGGATGTTGCAGGTGTGATTAAATTAGGGACCTGAGATGGGGAGATAACATGAAATTCTCAGGTGGGCCCAGTGTAATCAGTCTTATAACAGGAAGCAGAATTAGGGCCAGAGAGAGGGGGACTGTGATAACAGAAGCAGAGGTAATGATGCCTTGGAGATGGTTGAAGGGACTGGGGTGGCAAGGAGGGGTGGCATTCTTTGAAGCCTAGAAAGGACAAGGAGGTGTATTCTCGCCTCGAGTTTCCCAAGGAAATGAATGCAACCCTGCCAATACTCTGATTTTAACCAAGTCAAGCCCACTTTAGACTTCTGGCCTTCAGAATTGTAACACAATAAATTTGTATTGTTTTGAGCCACTAAGTTTTTAGCAGTTCACTACAGCAGCAATAGTAGCTTAACTAATACAGATGCTCATTAAATTCAGTGACGAATGTCACTGTAGCCTTAGAAACAAGAGGGAGAAATATGGCCTAGATGATAGGATAGGTAGGTAGCTAGGTAAGTGGCATCACACCTGGTGGAAATCTACATAGTATGAATGGAGCAATGTTAATATGGGTAGAGAATGCCGTTGACATGCTAGCTGGCTTTGTGCTTGGCTTTGGCCCTTTTATCGGTTTCTCTGAAGACACAGAAGGCAGATGGCTTGGATGGATCTCAAGGGAATTGTGCTGAATGAAAACAACTCATCTCAAAAGGTTACATGCTGTATGATTGCATTTAGATAGCTTTCATTTTTTTGTTGAGGTGAAATTCACATAACATTAAATTAACCATTTTGAAGTGTACGTTTCAGTGGCATTTCGGGCATCCATAATGTAGTACAGCCACCACCTGTATCAAGTTCAAATCATTTTCATCACCTCACAAGGAAACTCTGTACCCATTAGGTGGTCACTCCCCATTCAGTCCTCCTCCCAGCCCCTGGCAAAACCTATTTGCTTTTTGTCTCAATAGATTTACCAAGTCTGCATATTTCATATAAATGGAATCATGGAGCATACGGCCTTTTGTGTCTGGCTTCTTTCACTCAGGATATTTTCAAGGTTTATCCAAATTGTAGCATGTATCAATACTTAATTCCTTTTTATGGCTTAGTAATATCCTATTGTATGGACATAGTACATTTGTTTATTCATTCACCCAGTGATGGACATTTCTGTTGTTTCCACATTCTGGTTATTGTGAGTAGTGCTGCTAAGAACATTTGTGTATAAATTTTTGTTTGAATGTTTTCAAATCTCTTGGGTATAGTCATTCCCAGAAGTAGAATTTCTGTGTCATATGGTAATTCTGTGTTTAACTTGAGGAACCACCAAAATGTTTTCACAGTAGCTGTACCATTTTACCTTCCCACCAACAATTTTTCACCATCCTTGCCAACACCTGTTATTTGGTATTTTTTATTATTATTATAGACATCCTGGTGGGTGTGAAGTGATATGTCCTTGTGGGCTTGATTTGCATTTCCCTAATGACTAATGATGTTGAGCATGTTTTCAAGTGCTTGTCATTTGGATATCTTTAGGATAAATGGCTATTCAAGTCCTTTATTCGTTGTTTTTAATTGGGTTGTTAGGGGCTTTTTATTATTGTTGTTGAGTTGTAAAGGTTTTCCTATGTTCTGGACATGAGATCCTAATCAGTTATGTCATTTACATATAATTTCTCTTATCCTGTGGGTTGTCTTTTCCCTGTCATGGTAATACCCTTTGTACACAAGTTTTTAAATTTTGATGAAGTTCAGTTTACATATTTTTTTTCTTTTGTTGCTTGTGTTTTTGATGAATCCATTACCAAATCCAGGGTCATAAAGATTTATACCTATGTTTTCTTCTAAGAGTTCTACTTTTAGCTCTTTAATTTAGGGTACTGATCCATTTTGTGTTGATTTTTGTATGGTATGAGACAGGGGTCTGAATTTATGTTTTTGCATTGGGATATACAGTTGTCTGAACACTATCAGTTCAAGAGACGATTTTGAACCCCATTGATTGGTCTTGGCACCCCTGTTGAAAATCAGTTGGCTATGGATGTTTGAATTTACTTCTGTACTCCTAATTCTGGTCCACTGGTCCATGTATCTATCCTTACATAGCACCACACTGTTTTGATCATGGTAGATCTGTTTTAAGTTTGAAACTGGAAAGTGTAAGTTCAACTTTGTTCTTTTTTCCAAAATTGTATTGGCCATTTGTGGTCCCTGGCAATTGTATGCCAATTTTAGTATCAGCTTTTTCATACCTGCAAAAAAAAGATATTGAATTTCGATGGGGTCACAATCTATAGATTGATTGTGGTAGTGTTTGAATATTACCTTTTTTTAAAAAAAGATTTTGTTTATTCGTTTTAGAGAAAGAGAGGGGTGAGAGCAGAGGGAAGGACAGAGGGAGAGGGAGAATCCCACAGACTCTGGGCTGAGCATGGAGCGAGACTCAGTGCCCAGTCCCAGGACCCTGAGATCACGACTGGAGCCAATATCAAGAGCCAGATGCCCAACTGACTGAGCCACCCAGGTGCTCCTGAATATTATCTTAGCAATACTATATCTTCTAATCCATAAACATGGCATTTATTTCCATTTGTTTTAGTCCTCTTTCATTTGTTTCAGCAATACTTTATAAGTTTCAGTGTATAAAACTTCCACCTTTAACCTTTGGTTAAATTTATATAGAAGTATTTTATTCTTTTGGATGCTATCGTAAATGGAATTTTCTCAATTTACTTTTCAGATTGGGCATTGCTGGTACATAGTATTACAACTGAATTTTGTGCATTGATCTCATACCCTGTACTTTTGCTGAATTTCTTTTAATAGCATTAATATTTTGTGTGTGTGTGTGTGTGTGTGTGTGTGTGTGTGTGTGTATTCTTTAGGATTTTCCATGTAAAAGATACTATCTACAAAGATGGATTGATTTACTTTTGCCTTCAGTTCTTTGAGGTTCTGTATTTTTTTTTTCCCTCTTGTGATTTTTCCATGTGAAAGTTAGGTCCACCTCATACTCAGATTAATTTAAAAGATAAACTATATTAGGATTGAAACCAGCACAGATCTTTATAATGTGTCCTTGCCCTCCATCCCAACTATTAACAATAAAGCATTCTTCTTGAGGCATTAGTAAAAAGCAAACATTATCGAGGAAAGTGGTTTTTTATCCTTATGGTACTCTCTGAAGTCTTAAGGCCTTAAAAAATAAAATACTCTTAATTCCCTAAAATAAAAGTGAAGCACAAAGTGGAGTCAAACAAAAGTTATCAAGTACTACGAAGGAGTCAGAAGACAAGATATTTTAAAAAAATGATCTGAGTAAACATTTTCCCGAAGAAGACATACAGGTGACCAACAAGTACATGAAAAGATGCTTAACATCACTAATTGCTGGGGAAATGCAAACCCAAACCCAATGAGATATCACCTCACTCCTGTTAGAGTGGCTAGAATCAAGAAGCTAAGATATAAGTGTTGGTGAGGATGTGGAGTAAAGGGGACTCTTGTACACTGTTGGTGAGAATATAGATTTGTGCAGTCACTATGGAAAACAAACATGACTTAAGTGTCCACTGGATGAAAAATTATGGTGTGTGCATGTGTGTGCACACACACACACTGGAATATTACTTAACCATAGAAAAAAATAAAATTATCATTTAAAACAACATAGAAGGACCTGTAAATCTTAGAAGACAGATTTAAGACCCACTGCTGCTGCCCAACAATGGGATTTGTGACTTTTTTGTCCTCCTAGTCACTGTGAATATTTGAGGAGGGACTAAAAAACTGTGTGTCGAGGATGTCAAAGAGGGAATCCTATACAGAAAGGGAAGTTGGACTTGATAAACTTTAAAATAGTTTTCAGCACTGAGATTCTATGGCTCAAATCTCGGAAGGTAAATAGACATATGGCAAAGCAAAATGTTGGGTATTTAATTTCATAGCTATTCAGAGAGGGAGGAATCCATGTTATACTACTCCCTTTGAAGAACTCTGTGATGTGAATTGTGAATCAACCAGTGAAATTAGAAATGGTTAGTCTGACTGTGATTAAAAAATAACTAGGCTATATATTTTTGTATAGGTATATGTGTCTATAGATATATAATATATATTTTCATATATATATGAAACGCTCAAGTGTAGACTTTAGAAATAATTGTGTCTCTGTAAGTGTTAAGCAACTTCTTTGAGTTTCAATTTCCTCAATGATAAAATGAAAATGACCATATACCTAGCTCATAGGATTTTATGGAAATTATATGAGATAGCATGTCAGTTGTTGAGTTCTAGGCATGGCATATCAGGCTCTCAGTAATTCACCTACACACTTTTAATTGATGTACATATGGTAGAGTCTTGATAGGTGGTGAAAGACTCCATTTTATTTAACATACAAATATTCTTTCTCTAGGTTAAACTGCTCTTTATAATAAACTCACACACACACACATTTCACCCACATTAATCTATACATTGGCACTTGACTGGATGAACTCCTTTGCTACCTGTGGTTATAACCAATGTTGCAGTGTAGAAATTTTAAACTGTATTAAAAACCAGAAATTCCATTTTATAAATGCCCATATTGGCCTGGATAAGTCATTTTATTTATGTTTGGTTACACCTTGTGATGAGAATCATATATGTATTCTACAAAAATATTGATTGTTGGCTTTTTCTACAAGTTGGCCTTTTCCTGGAGGTAATCTCTCACTAATATTTGGGTAAATTAAATATGAGATAATACCACAGATGAGATAAACAGCAACTACACCACATGGTATGCCATAAGTACAGGGTCCTGCCATAATTGTATATTCACTGTATTGGATCTTTTGGGGGGGGGGTTATTGATGAGGTAAGATTAAAACTACATTGAGTGGCAATTTTCCTTCAAGAGGATTTTTAATTCTATCAACTGCAAAAATGAGTGCTCTTAATTGGTTTTCTGGCTTTCATAGTTTTTTTTTTTAAATTTAGGATTTTATTTATTTATTTACTAGAGAGAGAGCAGGGGAGCCTGACATGGGGTTTGATTCCAGGAACTTGGGATTATGACCTGAGCTGAAGGCAGACGCTTAACTGACTGAGGCATCCAGGTGCCCCTGGATTTTAGTTTTAATTCTATCCTGATGATTCCCAAATCTCTGCTGATACCTTCTGGTCATTTCCCTTTGGCTGGTCCACTAGCACTACCAGCTAAATACGCCCAAGATATAATGTGTCATCTTCCCTAAAAATCTTATCCCCTCTCCTGCATTTTCCGTGTCATTTGTCTAGTCACTAGGATAAGACATTTGGAGTCAGCCCAGACTCACTCTCTTTTGTCACCCCATGTAGTCAAACACTCAGACTTCTGGATTTTACTCCTACAGGTTTCTTCTATGGCCTTATCTCCATCTCTCTCAACTAACATCATCTCTCCTGGATTTATCTTAGCCTAGTAATTTCCCCCATATCTACTCTTACAGACTTGAATGCATGCTCCATGTGTTTTCAGAATAACCCATCTGAAAGAGAAGTCTGATTGTATTATTCTTGCATTAAAAGCTCCTTTCAGAGTGCCTGGGTGGCTCAGTTGGGCTAAGCATTTGCCTTCGTCTCAGGTCATGATCCCCGGGTCCTGGGATAGAGCCCTATGTTGGGTTCCCTGCTCAGTGGGGAGTCTGCTTCTCCAGCTTCCTCTAATCCCCCCACCTCTGCTCATGCTCTGACGCATGCTCTCTCTCTCTTTCAAATGAATAAATAAAAAACCTTAAAGAAAAAAAAATAAAATAAAAACGTTGCAATGGCTCACCTTTGTTCTCACAACGAAGTGCAAGACACATGACTGACGAACATAGTTTTTCATGATCTGACATCCACCTACCTCTCCAGCCCTGTCTCTTGAAATTCCTGAAGTGCACTTGACATTCCAACAACCCTGAAATATGTTTGGTTCTCTATATAAAGAGTTGCCAGACATAGAAAATATAAATATAGGATACCCAGTTAAATTTGAATTTCAAATAAACAATGAATATATATATTTTTTTAGTATATCTCATGTAACATGTTGTGTCTTACCTTTGCATTAGTTCCTCCTATCACATCTCCCTGGAATGCACTTGCCAATTTTAAGATTCAACTGAATTACTATCTCTTGTAGTGCCCCCATCCTCCATGGTCCTTCCCACCAATCCTTAATGAATTAGATGATTGCTGTCATCATTTACTATAATTTTGGGTTTTATGTCTTTTTTTATCAGTGAGATTCCTTGAGGGTAGAGACCATCTGTCTCTGTATTGCCATTGTCCATCAGGGTGCCACATATGTAGTAGACACTTTGCAAATATTTGATGAATAAATAATTCTCCTGACATTAATATTTATATTTTTATACCCAACATGAAGACTATATTTACCACTACACAAAAGAAAATTAGAAGAAAAACTTTATTTTTTTAATATTTTTATTTATTTATTTGACAGACAGAGATCACAAGCAGGCAGAGAGAGAGGAGGAAGCAGGCTCCCTGCTGAGCAGAGAGCCCGATGTGGGGCTCGATTTCAGGACCCCAGGATCATGACCTGAGCCGAAGGCAGAGGCTTTAACCCACTGAGCCACCCAGGTGCCCCAAAGAAAACCTTTCTTAAGACAGAGCCCCAAACTCAAAGCTGATAGGACAGTGTATTTTCCCCTAGAGATTAAAAAATTGAAATAAATTTAGTGGTAACAAGGTTTTTCTCTATTTTTGAACATTATGAGACTGATTCTCTTTCATGAATTTTTAACACCTTCTTTGACCTCAAAACAGTAAGTACTGGCTTAGATTATTTGATTTTTCATTTCTGTACCCACACATCTTTAAACTCTCTATTTTCCATACTTCAAAGACCTGTGGGCATGGGAAGTTGATATAAATCCCAGAAAACAACCTGGAAGGAACTCGCAATAACAGTTTGGTAGGTACAAGTTTATTTGCCTATCACCTACCTTTTATTTCACTAAAAATAAGTTTTTTACTTAGCACTGGAAAGAGTGTGTTTGAATATCCATTAAAAAGTGAGTCAGCTGCAAATTTGATATTCAACTCTATGCTCATGGAGAAGACAGGTAAACACATTAATCAATGAGTAAGCAAATAGTCATATAGGAGAGTCTGAACACTGCAATGAAATTTCTTCTACCAGCCTCTCCTGTTCTTAAAGCACACTCTTTAGTGGTTCATTAAACCATGCAGTGATTCTTTTTTTTTTTTTTTAAAGATTTTATTTATTTGCCAGAGAGAGAGGGAGACATCGCAAGTAGGCAGAGAGGCAGGCAGAGAGATGGGGAAGCAGGCTCCCTGCTGAGCTGAGAGCCTGATGCGGGGCTCGATTCCAGGACCCTGGGATCATGACCTAAGCCGAGGGCAGAGGCTTAACCCACTGAGCCACCCAGGTGCCCCCCATGCAGTGATTCTTAAAAGGTATAATATTTTATATCTTAGTCATAGAAATTGAAGCAAATTTTGCTTTATACTTTCCTCAAGGTATCTTGGATATGGCTGCTGAACAAATACCTCAAAATGGAAGGATCCTGGGTTTCATAGGTTGCTAAAAATATTTATAATAGTGATGGAACTTGAGAGTTAGGGTGTTGGTTTTCTAGGGCTGCCGAAACAAACTGCATAGCACAGAATGACAGAAATTTATTGTTTCATGGTTCTGGGGGTCAGAAATCTGAAATCAAGATGTTGGTTCTTTAGCAGTGTTCTGAGGGGGAATGTGTTCCATGCTTATATTCTAGCTTCTGGTGACAGCTTCGAACTTTGGTGTTCTGTGGGCTACGGGAGCATCATACCAATCTGTCTTCGTCTTCATATGGTATTCTCCCTGTGTGTCTGTATCTTCACATTGTTTCCCCTCTTTCTTTTTATTTTTTTTTAAAGATTTTATTTATTTATTTGACAGAGATAGAGAGAGAGAGCACAAGTAAGCAGAGTAGCACACAGGAGAGGGAGAAGCAGGCTTTCCACTGAGCAGGGAGCCTGATGTGGGGTTCAATCACAGGACCCTGGGACCATGACCTGAGCTGAAGGCAGCTGCTTAACCGACTGAGCCACCCAGGTGCCCCTACCCTCTTTCTGTAAGGACTCCAGTCCTTTGGGTTATGGCCTACCCTTCATGTCTTGATTGATCTAGAAAAACTCTATTTCCAAATAAGGTCACATTCACAGGTACTTGGGGTTAAGACTTCAACATGTCTCTTGGGGAACATAGTTCAACCCATAACAAGGAGGAATCTATCAACTTTGAAATTCTAGAAAAAATTATGAATTGTGTGCACAGACGAGAGAATTCTCTTGGCAAAACTTTCCATTTTCCCTGCTTTCATCGGATTCTGAAAGGGCTCCATAACCCTGAAACACTGAGAGCCCCCTTTCAAATGAAAACAACATTAATGGGAATGGCTAAAAGGGTGTCCTTGACAAAGTTTTGGAGTGTTTTTTGAAAGCTGCTATGTGACTTCAGGATGACTGTTGTATATTCAATTCATGACTCAAGAGTAAGAGTCTCTCTTGTGCTTACTGCCTGTGAAGAGCCAAGTAAGGGAAAGTGAAATCCCTACCAGTGCAGGGCATGGCTTCAAAGGCTCTGCCTGTCTCCCATTCATGGCAAGTAATTACTCCTATTTCCGTATATAGATATTAAAGAGACCACTCCAACTTCCTGCCTATAAAATATAGACATTGTCATACTTTGCTGTATTGAAAAAAAAATAACAAAAACCTTTAAAACTGCAGAATCTTTGCTGAATAGAATGTAATTCTATTTTATTAACCCAGCCCAATTTAGTTTTGCTTACTTTTTAAGTCACCCATTTTGGTTGATGATTGTTCTACTTCTGTAGTATTTGTAAGTTCCAAGAAATTTGTCATAACGAATGTTTTGATTTAAAACAGCATGAAAACTTGTGAAACTATATAGCAACTAGACTTCTAGGTATATGATTCAGAATAATTAGGCAGAGATTTATAAGATTCTGATTTCATACTAATTCTGTCTCATGACAATTACATTTTAGGTTCTAAGTACCTAAGTAGCAATTACTTATAGTTTGAAACTCCTATATTAAATGTAAATGTCTATTCTACTAACAATGATTTTAGCCCAATTTGAGTAATTTAACTGGCTTAGCTGTAATAATGCTTAAACCAGTTACTCCTATAGGTAGTTCAAGTGCATGCTAATTAGGTTTGCAGGTGACACTAACTAGTGAATTTGCTAGTACATTTATTTTTTTTAAAGATTTTATTTATTTATTTGACAGACAGAGATCACAAGTAGGCAGAGAGGCAGGCAGAGAGAGAGAGAGGAGGAAGCAGGCTCCCCGCTGAGCAGAGAGCCCAATGTGGGGCTTGATCCCAGGACCCTAGGATCATGACCTGAGCCGAAGGCAGAGGCTTTAAACCACTGAGCCACCCAGGCGCCCCTGCTAGTACATTTAAATTGGATTTAAATTCAAAGTGACCTGACTACTTAGAGACATGGTTTTTCAGAAACAGAAATTTAAGAGTTGTACATGCACAATATAGCGTAGTTGGGTAGAAGCAGTAGCTGACTCCTAGCCACCTATATATTTCCTTCCTCTAATCCGTTATATCTTTCAAGATCGTTTTTTTTTTTTTAAATCAAACATAGCTCTGATCATGTCAGTATATTTTCCAAAAATCATCAATGGCTCCCATTGCTCAACACATGAGGTGCAACCTCCTCAGTCTAGCATTTTAAGCCTCGTCATTTATTTAGTTTTTTATGTCATCAGGACCCCTAGACATTTGGACATTAAATCATACATTTCTACTAACCCATGCTTTAAAAGAAAAACTGAAGGAAATGAGAAGATATTTTGAACTGAATGAAAATCTAAATACATATCAGAATTTATGGTGCTTCGCTACAGCAGTGCCAAGTAGGAAATTTATGTCATTAAATGCTTGTGTTAGGAATAAGGACTCAATTCAATAATACTAGGTTCCACCTTAAAGTATAGAAAGAAGTTAATTAAATCCAATGCAAACAGAAGGCTTGAGCAATATACGTAAGAGCAGAAATCAATGAAATTGGAATTAGAGAAATGATAAATAATATCAATGGAACAAATCCCATTTCTTTGAAAAGATAAAAGAAACTGAAATGCCCCAAGAATTTTTTTTCAAAAAGACTTACAAGCAATAGCTTTGGATATTGTCTTAGCTTAGATAGGTTAGGCTCCTTTAACAGAATCCCATAAACCAGGGGGCTTACCAACAACAGAATTTTATTTCTCATGGTTCTGAAGGCTGGCATTGTGAGACTGTAGTGCCCACAGTCACGTTCTGGTGAGAGCCCTCTTCCAGATTCTAGATTGCCAACTTCTCAGTATCCTAACATGGCAGAAAGAAAACTAGCTCTCAGGCCTCTTGTGATACAGTCCCATTCATGAGGGTTCCACCTTTATGAACTAAGTATGTCCCACAGGCCCCACTTCCAAATACATGAATTTGGGGAAGACACAAATACTGAGCCTATTGTAGACATAGCTTAAAGTATACGAAACTTCATATAGAGGAAAAGATTTACAGAAGTTTGCAGAAAGGGCAAAAATTACCTACAATCATAAATGATGTAGTAGTAATTTGTAATTGTTGGCTACAGTCATCAGATTATTTAGATCTCAGCATGCATAGAAAGGCAACAAGGTAATGTGGGAAGATAAGGAACAGTTTTAATTTTGCAGGGAGAAAATGCTAGATCAATATTACATGGTGTTGGTAAAAAAAAATGATATTGGCAGATACCGGTGCTTATTAATTCACTTGCATCTTTCTTCAGAGAAGGTCAACATACATTCTAAAACAGAAAAAAATAGAAGTATTACAAAATTATTCCATTGCATAGAATTAATATGTATATATTTTATGACTTAAAACCTACAGAGACACCTTTGGATCCCAGTCATTTGGTAAAATTCTGGGATTTTCAGTTTATAGTGCCATGGTTTTCAGAATAGTGCCATGGTTGAAAAAATAAAGGAAAAATCTTACATGAGGAAAGAGGATGTGTAGTTGTTCTAAAATAAAAGAATAGGTAATAAATCCTAATGCATTTAGGATTAGGACCCAAATCATATGGAATGACATCGATGACCATTAATGGCTTTGGTTGGGCAGTGTGTGAATTAAATCATTAAAATGGTGGAATTGTTGAATGCAGAATGGGAGCTTGTGAAATATAGCTAAAAACAAAGCATATAACATATGTAGTAGAGAAGTATTATCCAAATTATGAATCAGCACTTTTTACTCGGTATTTACATTGTGAAATATAATTGTATGGTAAGAAACTGTGTTGATATTTATGTGCTAGTCTCTGAAAGAAGAATAAACATTCTCTTTTTAAAAGATTTTATTTATTAATTTGACAGACAGAGATCACAAGTAGGCAGAGAGGCAGAGAGAGAGAGGGGGAAGCAGGCTTCCTGCTGAGCAGAGAGCCCGATGCAGGGCTCAATCCCAGGACCCCAAGATCATGACCTGAGCCCAAGACAGAGGTTTAACCTACTGAGCCACCCAGGCACTCCAAGAATAAACATTCTTATTAAAATGTTGCATCAATCAGGAAAATCAAAGTGCATTTCAGGCACAATTTGGAATTAATGCAGTAAGGACTGAAGAACATATTTTAAAAATAGTATGATTTATTTATTATGAATTTTGACAAGAGACATAAACAACACTCCTAGTAATGAATGTAATAATTCTAATTCCTTCTCCTAAAATTGCTTATATACTATGCTTCTTATAAATATTGGATTCAATCAAATCATAGAGAATATGATTTAGATGTAAATATGATTTCCCCTTTTAAAATATATGAATACTTTTTCTGGAGAGAGGTCTTTATTTATTTATTTTTAAGATTTCATTTATTTATTTGAGAGAGAGACAGAAAGCACAAGAGCAGGGAGAATGTGAGAGGGAAAAGCAGACTCCCTGCTGAGCAAGGAGCCTGATGTGGGACTTGACTCTGGGACTCCAGGATTAACTGACTGAGCCATCCAGGCACCCCGGAGAGAGGGCTTCAAAAAGAAGATAGATTCTACCTGGGCAGCATTGTCTTTGAAAGTGTGAGGAAAGTTGTATAACAACACATTGCTAACTAAATGGATTGCATTTCTTTTCTCTCTAGTCAAACAAGCAGTAGGCATGCTGGAGGTGGATAGAATCTGACAAGAGTTTGATCAATATTGTAAACAAACCACCTAAAGAAGGTGTATTCATTTTTGGTAGTCAGAATCACACTTTGAAATACTTATGTTTTGTAATTATAAAGGTAATGCATGAGTTTCATAATTGTCGGAAAATTCTGAAACCATACATAAGAAAATGAAGGATTACTTTATAATTCTACTAGCAGAGGAAAACCCTGTAGGTACTTTGCTGTCTATCTTCCTGGTTGTAAATTAGTATGTTGGTGTTAACATAAATGTGTCCACAGCCTTCCAGTTCTGATTTTAATTTGAATAAGATTAAAATTTCGGGACATTTATCATGCCTAGATAATTTAGATTTTAAATTTGGATTATAGGACTTTTAGCCAAATGAAGTAACAGGAACTGAATTCCTGCATGATATACCTAAAAATGCAGATGAAACATAAAAAACAATTTTCAATTTATTGGATATCAGGTCACGAAGGATAGCGATCTCTAAGAAATGGAAAACAAATGAGGTCAGTTCTATGATACCCTGGTTTATTTGCCTGGGGAGGTAATGCATGTCACTGTGCACAGAGGGAGAAGCCTGGACAGTCCCCTTGAGTTGAGGTGAAGCTGGGAGTCCAGGAAGGTCAAGGCAGCTAAAATTTGCAGAACAGAATACTAAGAGGAGATTACTGCATAGAAAGAGAACTCTGGAACTCACATGGGGCTGGGAATAATTCCTGCTCCCATTAGAGTGGAAATCCTAATCATATGTGTGGCATTAGAGTACTTGGAAGGGTTCTGCCTTTGTGGTGAAACATGGCTGCCAAGTCAGGGAAGGCCCTCCATGTAGTGCTGGGAAACTACCAGGGAAAGGCACCAGCTGTGGCGTCTTTGCAGAAGAGAGTTCGAAGCAAGGCTAGGAAAGAAGGAAGAGACAAGGACTGGCATCAGTAGGAAAGAAGAGCCTGTGAAAAATCCTAATGGATCCTAAGAGGGATAGTGGGTTGCAGGAAAGGCAGCTGGTCCCATGCTGAAAACTGAGAGTGGGTGAGTGGGTAGGACAGCGTGTACCAGCGTGTGTCTACATCGGGGTGGTGCAGTGAGGAGTTAGGAACAAGAAATGGGGTGCTAAGGTAGGCTGGAGATACAGAAATTGGAGCTCACAAGTTGCTGACGATGCTGGAGAGCCAGGCAGCAAAGCTGGGATTCAGTGCATTGGGCTGAATGGGGTCCACTCATGCCTGTGAGGGGGTGTGACAGTCCACAGACCAGGAAGGGGCTTCTAGCACAGGGCTTTCCTTGCAGTGCTCAGAGGAAACATAGAGTTCTGTGGTTGGGTGACAAGGCCACTGTCCCCAAGGAAGAGAGGGTAGTGAGTGGGCAGGACTCTGGGGCTATAGTCTTCACTTCGGTGAGAATGCTCTGCCTTCCTCAGGTTTACAGATTGGATTTCTTTTGAAGACTTCACTTGGGGTGTGATGTCCCACGTCTAAAATTTTGACACTGTCCACCATTGAGGTATAAGATGCATTACGGAATCTCCACCTCCCGTTACCAGGGACCTCCAGCCTCTTGTTCTGTTTGTGATGGGAAACTAGTCACTGCAGAGTTTCCAGCTGCTTCAAACAGATACACTAAGAGGACCGAAGTTTCTGGGTACCGGTGGGTGTAAGCTCAGAGTTGGATGCTAAGAGTAAATAGTTTCTAAGAAGGCTATTTCCACAATCACCTTTGTAATTTAAATATTTAAATAAGCTTAAGCACAGAAATAAGTGCTGTGCATTAAATAGTTAAAATAAGTGTTAGCTTATGCAACAGAGAAGTCCTGAAATTTGAATGGTTTTATACAATGAAGGTTTATTTCTTATGCACATCAGTTCCCACGTGGGTTGGCAGGGACTTTCTGCTCTCAGGTAATTCAGGGATCTGGGCTGTTCCCATGTTGTAGCTCTCCATCTCAACACGGGGTCCCCGTGTTTGCTGCTGACCAGCTGAGGAAGCATGGAAATGGACACCGGCTCCTGCCTGACTACAAGTGAGCCAGCCGGGAAGGAGAGAGAGAGACAGATGTGGATGAGCACTTGTGGTCTCTCCCAGAAGCCACCATCTAGTAGGTACTCAATAAAAAGCAATTACAAGAATTTGGTATGATAACTCCTTTCATTTCTTGGAAGAGTTCCTAAGAAAACCAAATCTGCCTTGAAATTCACCAGCTTTTTCAAGTGCCTACTATGTGGCAGGTGTTCTCAAATACAGGATCACATCTAGTTTTCATGACCCTGTCAGTGTTGGCAGGGAGTTTTGCCTTGCCCTTTCCAGTAACCTCTATGATCTCAGTAGCCTGGGAATGTTCTCCATCCTTACAAAGCATAATCAAAACCTTAACTTGTGAGTCTCTGCTCCCCTCCAGGTGACTGAACATTCCCAAATATCTGCACAGGTGCCATTAGGCAGACTGCAAACTAGGATTTTCCTGTGGGCAAGATAGATGTGTAAGAAGCAGTGGAAGGATG
Source organism: Mustela nigripes (assembly GCF_022355385.1). NCBI lineage: Eukaryota > Metazoa > Chordata > Mammalia > Carnivora > Mustelidae > Mustela > Mustela nigripes. The sequence continues at coordinate 13,580,482 of NC_081575.1, forward strand.
GCTTTTTTTTTTTTTTTTTTAACCAGAGAAACATGTCCATCAAATAACCATTGGTCACCTCCTAGGACTCCAGGGTTTTACATTCAGCCCCTGTAGCCATCTGCTTACCTGGTTGTTTCTGTGCTGTTTCCTCATCTACTACTTAGGAGAGATGTTTTGGTTTTTGACCATCTAGGGGAGCTTGCTCATCTGCTAATGTGATCAGTGGCCCATTTCAAATAATACATCTTATTATTCCCTTATACACTCTTAATAATCTTACTAGACTCTTACTGAAAATATTAGTGTGGTTTCAAAAACCCACTCTAACATCCAGGTTACATCCTGAGAACCAGTAGGTTATGTGCAAGTCAGACTGTACTCGCCAGATCATTTGAAAAACAATTGGAGAGTGTGTTCAGGATGCCAGGAGGGGGTGTTCCAGTGTCTAACCATCCTCCAAAGTGTACTTTTACTGCTAGAAGCCTGTTGCTAACGGTTCCAGAAAGAGAGAGGGACTACCAGGGGTACAACCTTCTGTAAAAAGTGGGGTTGCGGGGCACCTGGGTGGCTCAGTGGGTTAAAGCCTCTGCCTTCGGCTCAGATCATGGACCCAGGGTCCTGGGATTGAGCCCCACATGGGGTTCTCTGCTCAGCAGGGAGCCTGCTTCCTCCTCTCTCTGCCTGCCTCTCTGCCTACTTGTAATCTCTATCAAATAAATAAATAAAAATCTTTAAGAAAAAAAAGTGGGGTTGCTCCAGGACAGGGGAAGATAGGCGACTGGGGCTATTGCCCTGGGAGCACAGGTCTTCAGAGGAAGAGGAAGTAATAAGCTGGTCAGCAGACCAGATTCTAGAGTTGGACAGGAAGACAGACAGAGGAAGACCAGGGGAAGGGTGTGGTCATGCAGGAACATGCTGGGACTGGACACGCACACGGCAACACTCTAGGAGTCAGCTCTCCAGGTGCTCTGGGGCTCAGGCAGGCAGACCCTAGGAAAATAAAGCTCAGATGGCCCCCAAGTCCTGTTTGTCATTGACCCCTTCCTTCTTTGGGCCTACTTTGGCCATAAGACCCATCTTTTTGTTGCCTGAAAAACCTTATAGAGCATGGAGAAGAGAAATGAGCCAAGAGACAGGTCAGCCTCAGGCTGGGAAGAGTGAGAACCAACCTGGGCTTAGACAAATTCGGACCAGGGATCTAGTCCCAGCCCTGTCACATACTGGCCATGTGGTCTTGGGCAAACTGCCATGTGCTGAGCCTTAGGTTCTTCAGCTGTGAAGTGGGTTTGATAAGCCCTGTCTTGTAGAACTGCTAGAATGTATGTAATGAAAGTAAAGTGCCTGACATTTACTGGATCTTTAATAAAGAGCAGTAAATGCTAATATGATTTTGACACCAGATTTGACTCTCTCTCTCTCTCTCTCTCGTGTGTTTTCCATGGCATCTCAGAGAATATGCAGCACTCCAGGACACAAACCATGAAGTGAGCCAAAGATGCTGCTTTGTAAAGATACTCTACAAAATGTCCCTGTTCATGGATATATTATTTAATTTGGAAGTGGGGAAGCCTTCCCCAGCTAAATGTAACTGAAAGCTCCCAGAATTTGAGTCAAGGATTAATTCTGTTCCTCCCTCCCAGCTGCTCTTCCATCCAAACCACTATTTTCACTCCTTTCACCCCCACCAAAAGTCTAGCCCTTGCTTAAGGAGTTAGCCAGATCACACTCAAGATAATTAAAATGCCTTTTCAAAGGAGTGGGCTCTGGGTTTTCCCAGGCCAGTGATGAAGTGCTAGTCCCTGGGCACCAGCTCAAAGAAATAGCCCCCTATTCTCTGGAAATCCGGTGAGAACGCATATAGAACACATGGTTTCTTCAGGGAGTTTGGTGGCACCTTCCGTATCTACTGCAGATAGAGATTTCTCTCTGGTTTACCCATGATCCCAAAGGAACTGCTAAAAGCAGTTTTGCATTCTAGACTTTCTCTTACCCGTAAAACGCTTGTAAGAATAAATGACCCAGTGAGCCAGGGCTTTCATTTATTAAGATTTAATTTTTCATGCATTCTTTAGCCAAACAAACAAATCCAAGTACAGATCTTTAATTTTACTACCTAAAAGATTAAATGGGATACAGGAATCCTAGGAGAACCATATTTAGTATTTCCCCCTCTATTTCTTGATCCCATCTATTTTACAGTTGGGCTCTTCCATATTTCTAAGGAAATTCCGCTGTCAGTGCTATACTATCCTCTTCCAGATCAAAAATTAAGATAAAAGTTTCCTAGCAGGTTTTCCAGAAGAGCAAAATTCTTATTCTTAAATCTAATAAACAGCAATAAACATGTGACCGGTATCATTCATGAATCTAGACTCTGAAGCTATAAAACCTTTTAGAAAGAAGAATATTTGAAAACTACTAAAAAGGAATAAAGGTAAAATCTGCAATTCAGTCCTCCACTATTTAGAGCCTTGATTGCCCTCTTCAAACAGAGTGGAGGATCTTCTTCAGACTTCACTTAGGGCGGGAGCAGCTGCCAAGTGGGTCACTGGAACTCTCACTGGCCTTGCCCCCACTATCATTGGTGGCCGCAACTCTGGCCTCCGCTCGCTCTCTTTCATCTCTCAAAGCCTCCTCATACCAGGATGGGAAGGAAGTGGGGTCAGTGCCACTGACCTTGGCAAAATACTGCAGGACTTTCATCTTGCTGGTTTCACTGTGGGCCCTGGGACCCCACAGAAACTCGTAGCGTGGAGGATTGCTGTTGGGCACCTGGCGGTACTCCAGGTACTTTTCCTGCACGAAATCTTTGGTGATCAGCTTCCTGGGCTCCCCATAGATGAAATCCTTCCTCCCAGCTCGCACTCCTATCTTCTTCAGCACCTCCCAGATCCTCTTCTCGGAAGCACGGTTGCCCTCCACAAAGATCACACCCAGGATAAGGATCAGGAGGCCGGTCTTGGGCATGCCCAGGTCATCACTCAGCAACCCATCGTAGGTGAGATCTAGGGTTCTGACAAGCACATAGGAACGGTTGATGGGGTCTCCTTCCTTCACTTCGATGCCGAAGACGATCTCCATGCACTCACAGGCTTTTCTGAAGATCACAGGGAAGTGGCCCTTGTGCTCTTTGAGGACACTCTCCAGCATTTCTGCCTCTGTGATAGGCTCCTTTGTTACATACTTGGCACTCAGGAACTGCACCAATTCAGCCATCTTCTGGTTGAGCGCATCACTGAGCGATGACTCAGGATCTGGTGGAGCCTGGGAGGTGCTCGGAGCCTGGGGGGTGCTCGGACCCTGTTTTGGGCTGCTGGAGCCCTCCTCTGGTTTGCTCGATGGTGTGGCTTTGACCATGGTGGAGGAGCCGGCTTTCTGAGAACTCTTGCGAACACGTGGTTTTCCAGCAGCAGGCACCACCTCTGGGGTGCCCTGGATCGAAGGAGAGAGAGAGGAGGCGGCGGCTTCCTTCCCATTTACGGGAACCGGTGCACCCACTGCGCCCTGAGCTCCCTTCGGGGCCTTAAGGCCTGCTTCAGACTTGCAGCTATGATTCTTCTTACGGCGAGGCATGATGAGTTGTGCTGGGGGCAGCAGGCAGGGGATGGCAACCAACAGGCCTGAGAGAGAGAGGAATAATGCAAGAAACTCAACTTTGTCAGCGGTGACAACAAAAGCCCTCATCTCCCAAACACACCAGGTAAGGAAATGAGGAGGGTAGAGGGGACATCTGTATCTGACAGCCCTGCCTGGGACCTCTCACCGCTGTGAAAGGACAAGTTTCTGTTGGGCCCTCTCCATCCTCTCAGCCTTACCTTCAGGTCCTCACCTTTACACCTGCCAGGGCCTGCAACTCCTATAATCACCGGATATCGGGTCCTTCAACCCAGGCTCTCACTCTCCGAGACCCCCGATTTGGAAATTGAAGGAAGGTCAGCCTGACACTATCTTTCGGGGTCCCCAGGGCTGACAGAAGGGATCCGGATCCATTTCTGTGTAGGTTTCTCTAGGTTCGGGGGGGGGGGGGGGCGTACTCACAACCCTTCCCAAGTACTTGGGTGTTTATTCCTGATGAGGCCCGTACCCTGTCTCCCTTCTGCACACGGGGGAATGAGACCCTCAGGCCAAGGCACCCATCTCCCGGAAACCACCCCCAAAGCAGCACAGACAGTTGGGGGAGATGCCTCTGCCTCACTGCGCTGCCCAGGGCCTCCCGAGGCGGACAACAGGAAGGGTATCTGTGTGTTGCCTTCTGTCTGGAGGGAGATCCCCTCAGCCCTCCACAAGGGTCTTCATCTCACCGCCCAGCTGAGCCTAGGCCTCCTCCCTCCAATGGCTTGAGTTCACGACCCTCAGAAAAAGCCTCATTCAGGGGCGCTTGGGTGGCTCAGGGGATTAAGCCTCTGCCTTCGGCTCGGATCGTGATCCCTGGGTCCTGAAATCGAGCCCCGTGTCAGGGGCCTGCTTCTTCCCCTCTGCCTGCCTCTCTGCCTACTTGTGATTTCTCCCTCTCTGTCAAATAAATTTAAAAAATCGTAAAAAAAAAAAAAAAAAAAAAAAAAGCCTCATTCCTCAGACTCCCCAAGATGGGAGGTCCGGAGACGCCACATCCGGGGCTCTGCGCGCGGCTTCTAAGGCAGACAATGCGCAAGATAGGAATGAGCCGTGATCGCGCCCCTTTGTCCTTATTCTGGGTTTTCTCGCTTTAATTGCCTCCCAGAGCCTGAGACACGTCCCTCGGACGACCAAGTACCCATCCGAGAAAGCCTCATGGCCCTCAGACTCGTAAGATGGACGTCCTGATAGGACACATCTGGGGCCCTGCGAGGGGCCTTCGGGGCAGACAGCAAGGGGCGGGTGGGGGCTTGGGCACCCCCTCTGCGGTGAGGGATCCCCTCAGTCCTTTCTTGGAATCCTCACCTTAGCACCAGCCAGAGCCTGGGCCTCCTTCCTCCGGCAACCTGAATCAGCTTCCTTCAGGAAAAGCCTCGCGTCCCTCAGACCCCCACGATCGACGTCCGGATAAAACACGCACGGGGCGCTGAGCAGAGCATTCTGGGAAGACGCTGGGGGCGGGGAGAGGCGGGGCGGGGCGTGGCCAGAATGCTGGGCCGTGAGGGCCGGATGCTGGGGGTGAAGGAAGGGGAGGAGCAAACCCTCCCGCGAGGTGAGAGTTCCCCTTCGTCCTTCCTCCGAGTCCTCACCTTAACGCCTGGGACACGTCCTTCCGAAGATCTGAGTCCACGCCCCAATGACGAAGCCTCACGTCCCTCAGACGCCTGAGGCGGAAGTTAGTATACGTCACTTCCGGGAACTGCCTGAGGCCTTCCAGGGATGACTTGGGGGCAGGGCGGGATTGAGGGCCCCATCTATCTGGTGAGAGGTCCCCTTGTTCCTCCTAGTTCTTTACTTTGAAAACTGGTGGGGCCTAAGACTCCTCCCTCTGCTGAGGAGAGTCCAGCCCCCTAAGAGTAAATCTCACCTCCCTCAAATTCCCGAAGTTAGGACACGACACATTCCTGTACTCAGCCTGGTGTTTCCCAGGGCTGATAGTAGAGTGGGGTGGCTTCCAATCGCCCGGGATGGGAGAACTCCTGCGTGCTTACCTTGACTCCTTGCACTGGCTGGGCACCCTCTCTCTGTTGAGCTGAGACCTCACCCGTCACGATAAGGCCCTTATCTCACCAAGGTACTAACGAGGCTGGGTCTTAGCATGACAGGCTTGTGTGGGGTCTGTAGGAGCTGACAGTAAAGTCAGGGTAGGTTTCTTTGTGGCTCCCCATATATTATGGGTTGGGGGTTTACACTCAGTCCTCCGCAAGTCCTCCGCAATTAGGCTTCTTCCCGATACGGCCTGTACCCTCTGCCTTCACAAGGTTCCCATCTCCCTGAAATGCCCACCACACAAATGCAGGTGATAGTTGGGTGGTGGTTGATACCTGTTCCTGGGACCTCCCAGGGCTGAAAGCAGGTGTGCGTTTGGGGTGGGTGGCCAATTCAGCCCTCCATAAGGGTCCTCATCTTGATGCCTGGCAGGGCCTGGTATTCCTCCCTCTGCTGACCTGAGCCCTGCCCCTCAGATCAAAGCCCATAACTCCCTGAAAATGTACCCCCTCTCCAGTGGAAGTCAGGGTGTGCCACATCTGGTCGTCATGTTCCAAGGCCTCCCAAGGCTAACAGGCTAGGATGGGTGTGGGGGCCAATCTCTTCTGCGGTGGCAATTCTTAGTTTTCCCTTAGGATCATCACCTTGACTTCTGGCATGTAGTTGGCCTTCTCCCTATATGGACTTGAGCTCTCCCACTTCATTATTTTTTTTAAGATTTTATTTACTAATTAAAGAGAGAGACAGAGGGGGAGAGAGAGAGCAGGAAGGGGGGAAGGCAGAGGGTGAAGCTGAGAGCTTGACGTGGGACTCTATCTTAGGACCCTGAGATCATGACCTGAGCTGAAGGCAGACTCTATCTGAGCCACCCAGGTGCCCTGAGCCCATCCACTTTAAACCAAGAGCGGAGCACAGCATCCAAATTTGTCATCTTGTCACATTCAGGTAAGGCAATAAATTTGTAAATAATTTAAGGACAATTGACAAATTTCTAGTATTCTGAATCCATCAGAAACATTTTATAGTTGTCTCCATAAAGGCCTTGAACATTTTCGTGAAGCTTTTTCTTAGGTAATCTTTGGATTTTCATGCTGTGATGAATGGGATATTTAAAAAAACTCATAATGCATTTATTACCCTACACTTTTTGCATTTTCCTAGAGACAAATCAATTAAAGGTTGCAGTATCAATGAGAGAAAGGGTAGTGTTTTTTATCAAATTTAATTTTTCCAGTTTTATTGAACTGTACTTGACAAATAAAAATTGTATGCATTTAAGGTATATGGTGTAAGGTTTAGATCTGTATTGTGAAATGATTATGACAATTGAGCTAAATAACATATCCATCACCTCACATAGTTACCATTGTGTGTGTGTGTGTGTGTGTGTGTGTGTGTGTGTGTGGTGAGAACACTTCAGGTCAACTCTCTTAGCAAATTTTAAGTGGATAGTAGAATACAGTCAACTGTAGTCACCATGCTGTATATTAGAGCTCCAGAACGTATTCATCCCATATAACTGAACCTTTACACCCTTTTACTGCAATCTCTCCATTTCCCGCACCACCATCCCACTCTACTTTTATGAATTCGACTTTGTTGAATTCCGCATATATTTGAGATCATGCAGTATTTGTCCCTTTCCGCCTGACTTATTACACTTAGATTAATGGCCTCCAGTTTCTTCAATATTGTCACAAAGAGCAAGATTTCCATTTTTTAAAAAAGCTGAATAATATTGCAATGACACAATGGAATAGAATGTTGATTAATTAATGATCTATAATAATATATTAATATATATCACATTTCCATGTATATATATATATACATATATATATATATATATCTCACATTTTTGTACATATCTCACATTTTCTTTATCCATCTGTTAATTAACTGACACTTGGTTATTTCCTTATCTGGGTTCCTGCAAGTAATGCAGCAATGAACATGGAACTCAGATAGCCCTTTCAGATACTGATTTCATTTTCCCTTGGATACATACCCAGAAGTGTGATTGCTAGATTATATGGGAGTCCTATTTTTAATTTGTTGAAAAACCTTCATGCTGTCTTCCATCATGCTTGTACCAATTTACATTACCATTAAGAAAGTGTACAAGAATACCCTTTTCTCCACATCCTTGCCAACCTTTGTTATCTCTTATCTTTTTTGAAAATAGCTATCCTCACAGGTAAAAAGTGGTATCTCATTGTGGTTTTGATTTGGATTTCCCTGATGATTAGTGATGCTGAGCACCTCTTCATATACCTGTGGGCCATTTGTATGTCTTCTTAGGAGAAATGTTTATTCTGGTCCTTAGCACATATTTTTAAATTCAGTTTGTTTTTTGCTATTGAGTTGTTCGTGTTACTTACATATTTTGGGTGTTAACCCTAATTAGATAGATGATTTGCAAGTATTTTCTTCCATTCAGTAAGTTGCCTTTTCACACTGTTGATTGTTTCCTTTGCTTATACAGAAGCTCTTCAGTTTGATGCAATCCCACTTTTCTATTTTTGCTTTTGCTGTCTGTGCTTTGGGTGTCATAAACAAAAAATCATTGCTAAGACCAGTGTCTATTTTTTTCCTAGTAGTTTTAAAGTTTCAGGTCTTACATCTAAGTCTTTAATCCATTTGGAGTTGATTTTTGTGTGCTGTGTGAGATAGAGTTCCAATTTCAGTCTTCTGTATGTGTAGATCTTGTTTTCTCAATCATTTATTGAAGAGATGATCCTTTCCCCATTGTATACTCTGGGAACTCTTGTCCAAGATCGCTTGACTGTAGATGTGTGGACTTATGTCTGATCTCTTCTTTCTGTTTCATTGGTCTGTCTATTTTTCACCATATTGTTTGATTGCTGTAGATTTCTAATGTATTTTGAAAGAAAGAAGTGTAATGCCTCCAGCTTTGTTCTTTTTGCTTATATTTGCTTTGGCTATTCAGGGTCCTTGTGGTTCCATATAAAATTTTAAGACTTTTTTTTTCTATTTCTATAAAGAATGCCTGTGGAATTTTGATAGGGGTTGTATGGACTCTGTAGACCACTTTTGGGTGGATTTTTTTTTTTTTTTGCCAATATCAATTCGTACAATCCATGAACATAGAAGTCTTTACTTTTATCTCTGTGTTCTTTAATTTCCTTCATTGATGTTTTATAATTTTCAGTGTAAAAGTCTTTTACCTCTTTGGTTACATTATTCTTAAATACTTTAATCTTTTTGTTGCTATTGTGAATTGGATTGATTTCTTAATTTCCATTTTCAGTTGTTCATTGTTTATGCATAGAAACACCACTGATTTTTGTGTTAGGTTAGTTAGATCTATAGATAGATCTGATCTATCTATATCTATATATTATATATATATATATAGATATGGTCACTTAGGTCAAAAACTATATATATAAGTTTTTTGGTCTCTGAGTTTTTTTTTTTTGACTCATGAATTATTTATTTAGAAGTGTGTTATTTAATATCCAGATATTTGGGGGATACTCAGACTTCTTGCTATTGCTTTCTGGTTTAATTGCTTTGCAGCTTATGAACATACTTTGTATGATTTCTGTTCTTCTGAATTTATTAAGGTGTGTTTAATGGCTCTGATTTTTTTCTGTCTTGATAAATATTTTATGTCACTTGAGAATATACACTCTGTTGATGTTGGATGGAGTATTTTATAAGTGTCAAGTAGATCAAGTGGATTGATAATACTGTTCAGGTCACCTGTATCCCTACTGATTTTCTGCCTGTTTGATCTATCATCTTCTGACAGAGTAGTATTGAAGTCTTGAAATAGAATAGTGGATTTGTCTATTTCTCCTCTCATCTCTATCAGATTTTGTTTCACATGTTCTGACACTTTGTTTTTAGTCACATATGCATTTAATATCTTCTTGGAGAATTGACTCCTTTTTCAGTATGTAATACCCTTCTGTATCCCTGATAATCCCCCTTGCTCTAAAATCTGCTTCTATGTAATTAATATAGCTACAGTAGCTTTCCTTTGATTATTGCTAGTATGGCATAATTCTTTCCATCCCTTTACTTTAGCCTATCTGAATCTTTGTATTTAATATCAATTTATTATAGACAAACTATGATTGGATATTTTTTCTATCACTTTGGCTATCTGTGTCTTTTAAGTAGTGTATATAGGTCATTCACATCTAAAGTTTTGATATTGTTGGATTAATATTTATCATGTTTGTAACTGTTTTTTATTTATTCCACTTATTTTACATCTCCTTTTTTCTCCTGTTTTCCCTACATTCTTTGATTTTGAATACTTAATATGTTTCCATTTTATCTCCTCTCTTATCACTTAGTACATCAAAGATAACCTTTTACAACCTTACTGAGATATAAATGACATATAACATTGTGTAAGTTTAAGGTAAGCAACATAGTAATTTGATATACACATGTATTGCAAAATGATTACCCCAATAAGGTTAGTTTAAAATGTCCAATAATCATAGCATTACAATTTTTTTGTGTATGTATAAACTTTAATCATCATGCTATATATTATATCCCTAGAACTTATTCATCTTATAACTGGAAGTGTGTAGCCTTTGTCTACCTTCACCCATTTCTACCAACCCCCCACCTCCACCCAGGAAACCACCAATCTATTCTCTGTTTCTGTGAGTTTAGTTTTTTAGATTCTTTTTTTTTTTAAGATTTTATTTATTTATTTGACAGAGAGAGAGAGCTCACAAGTAGGCAAAGAGGCAGGCAGAGAGAGAGGAGGAAGCAGGCTCCCTGCCGAGCAGAGAGCCCGATGCGGGGCTTGATCCCAGGACCCTGGGATCACAACCTGAGCCGAAGGCAGAGGCTTTAACCCACTGAGTCACCCAGGTGTCCCGGTGACACCTGGTTTCTACATGTAAGTGAGATCTTACAGTATTTGTCTTTCTCTGTCTGAACTTATTAAATATATGTCTTTATTTCTTTAATTAGAAGTATTTTTTATTTTCCTTATTTAGTGAGCTCTCCTGGTATATGAAAAATGTGATTTTAAAAATTCAATTGACATTTATTATTCTGGTGAAATATGCCACTGATTTTTTAAAAAATCATTTGCACAAAAGAGATCTTGATATAAAGCAATGGTATGTTTCACCAAAATATATGTTTTTAAAAGTTTTTAACAATTTTCCTAGTTTACCATTACATTTGTAATTCATAAAAGTCTACCTTGAAATAACACTTAACTGCTTCACATGTACTATATATATTTTATTAAAGAGTGTTCCCAATTCCTTCCTATTATCCATTTTTCTTATGCATATACTATAATCATCTAATACATTATTACTAGGCAGTTATCAATTAGATCAATTAAGAATAAGAAAAATAGATCATTTTATTCATTTATTCCTTCTCTACTGCTCTACCTTTCTTTATGTAGATTGAAGGTTTTGACCTATGCTTTTTGCCTTCTGTCTTAAGAACTTCTTTTTAACATTTCTTTCAAGGTGCATGTATAGGCAATGAATACCTTCAGTTGATCTCTGAGGAATTCTTTATTTTTCCTTTCATTTTTGAAGAACAATTTTGCTGGATATGGAATTCTAGGTTGGTGGATTATTTTTTCTTTCAATACTTTAAATGTTTCACTCCATACATTTTTTCTGCATATTTTCTGTAACTTTACTGTCCCCTGTAATTCTTACATCTGTGTATTAGTTTCCTAGGGTTACCATAACGAATTACCACAGACTGGGTATCTTAAAAAAGAAATATAGTATTTTTTATTATTTATTTATTGATATTAATATTTATATCTTGTTTACTCATATTTATTTATTTACTTACTTATTAGAGACTTTATTTATTTATTTGTCAGCAAGGGAGAGTGAGAGCACAAGCAGTGGGAGTGACAGGCAGAGGGAGATGCAGCCTCCCTGCTAAGCAGGGCGCCTGATGCGGGATTTGATCCAGAATCCCAGGATCATGACCTGAGCCAAAGGCATACACTTAAATAATTGAGCCCCCCAGGCATCCTGTATTCTCTATTTTAAATTTACTTATGTATTTTATGGGGGGAGAGGCAGAGGGAAAGAGAGAGAGAATCTTAAGCAAACTCTGCACTGAGTGTGGAGCCCAATGCAGGGCTCTATCTCACAGTCCTGAGATCACAACCTCCGCTAAAACCAAGAGTCAGATGTTTAACCAGCTTTGCCATCCTGATGCCCGCAGAAATATATTCTTTCACAGTTCTAGAGGCCTGAAGTCTGAAATCAAGGTGTTGACAGGACTGCACTTCTTCCCAAGACTCTAGGGAAAAATTCCTCCTTGCTTTTTACATTTTCTCGTGGCTCTAAGCATTCCTTGACTTGGGGCTGCATAATTCAAATATCTGCCCCCATCTTCTCATTACCTTCTCCCCATGTCCCTCCTTTGGGTATTCTGTATATTTTCCTGTTCTTCTAAGGACATTTGTCATTTGATTTAAGGCCTTTCCAGATAACCCAGGATGATCTGATCTTGGTATTCTTTAATTAATTACATTTGCAAATAACTTTTCTTTTGAAGGTTTATTTATTTATTTATTTGAGAGAGTGAAAAAGAGTGCACGTGTGTACATGAGCTGGGGGGAGGGGCAGAGGGAGAGGGAGAGGGAGAAGCAGATTCCCCACTGAGTGTGGAGCCTGATGCCGGTCTCCATCGCCCAACCTGGAGATCATGACCTGAACTGAAACCAAGGGTTGGATGCTTAACCACCCAGGAGCCCCAAGATTTCATTCTTTTTGATGGCTGAGTAAAATTCCATTGTATATATACATACCACCTCTTTTTTATCTGTTCATCAGTCGATGGACATTTGGGCTCTTTCCATAGTTTGGCTATTGTTGATAATGCTACTATAAGCATCAGGGTTCATGTATATCTTCAAATCTGTATTTTTGTGTCCTTTATGTAGATATCCAGTAGCTCAATTGCTGAATCTTAGGGTACTTCTATTTTTAACTTTTTGGGAGACCTCCATACTGTGGCTGCAACAGTTTGCATTCCCACCAACAGTGTATGAGGGTTCCCTTTTATCCCCATTCTCATTAACATCTGTTGTTTACTGTGTTGTTAATTTTAGCCATTCTCACAGGTGTGAGGTAGTGTCTCATCGGGGTTTTGATTTGTATTTCCCTAATGATGAGTGAGGTTGATCATCTTTTCATGTGCCTATTAGCCATCTGTATATCGTCTTTGGAAAAATGTTTATTCACATCTTCTGTTTCTTAACTGGATTATTTGTTTTTTTGGATGTTGAGTTCGATATGTTCTTTATAGATTTTGGATACTAACCCTTTATCAGATATGTTGTTTGCAAATATCTTCTCCCATTCTGTAGGCCGCCTTTTAGTTTTGTTGATTGTTTCCTTCCCTGTGCAGAAGCTTTTTATCTTAATGAAGTCCCAATAGTTCATTTTTACTTTGCTTTCCCTTGCTTCTGGTGACATGTTAGTAAGAAGTTGGTATGGCCGAGATCAGAGAGGTTGCTGCCTGTGTTCTCCTCTAGAATTTTGATGGTTTCCTCTCTCACACTTAGGTCTTTCATCCATTTTGAATTTATATTTGTGTATGGTGTAAGAAAGTGGTCCGTTTCGTTCTTCTGCATGTTGCTGTCCAGTTTTCCCAATACCATTAGATTGTAGTTTCTTGAATGCAAATACTCAGAACAACATTCAGCATGTGAATATCTGCATACTCTCCACCTATGCTGCAGAACACCTAAGTCTGGGTAATACACTTTCTGAGATGAACATAATCCCTCAGGTTTAAAACAATACTAGGCTACTCAGTAGGGCAAGTTTGTTTATTTTTTAAATTTTTTTTAATTTTTATTTTATTTGTTTTAATTTATTTATTTCATTATGTTCAATTAGCCAACATATAGTAGGGCAAGTTTAAATCACTAAAGTCTTGACAGAAACAATTGCCTTGAAGCCTTGAAGGCAGTGCTTTTAGTCTGGAAATAGGAATCTGAGAAGTGCTACATGGACATTGGAAAAATGAGAAGGGTTGGAAAAGTTACCTACAAGTAGCCAAGAAGTGAGTGGTCTTGAAGGCAGACAAGGGAAATTTGTAGGAAAGAAGTGAGATGATTCACATATCTACCGAGACTTAAATATTAAATGTCACATTACCCTGGAGGCATCTTAGGTAAGACATCCAAAATAGTAGGTTATGCTTGCTGAAAGGTGGGAGAGAGCCAGCATGAACCACTGAATGGGATGGCTGTGGTGAAAGGCTTGGAGGAAGCATCCTCTCTCCGCCATATGGGCAGTCAGAATTGAACATGAGATGAGGAAAGGTGAAAGGCCATTTGGGGAAGGCTCTTTAGAGTTGTTTAAAAACGCCCTCTTTCTCCAATTAGAGAGTTTTGTCTTTCAGGATCCTCTTACACTAACTCTCCAAGGTATCAGGAGTGGTGCTTTTTAATGTCTAAGCTGCCCAAGAGTTACTATTGCCGGCGAAATTCCTTGGTGACCAAACAAAGCCTGAGGGTATGGTTCTTCACTGTCCTGGGAGGGGATATATATAGGGAAATGACAAAAATTATGTAGACATTCAGAGAACTAAAACCTTTGTCATGTGGCTCTGGTAAAATACATAATCGGTTTTAGCATGCGCCTGAAAAGGTAGAACTAAAATGTTAATGAATCCATTCCACAGCTTTCATCTTTAAAAACTAAACATCCAATCTGATTGAATTTGGGAAATTTTTAGTATTTCTTCAAATAATTTAAGACAAATAGTTAAGCATATATATAAATCTAAGAACTATGCTTAACAGTGGGAACCATTGTAAATAAAGCTTAGCAGAAGTATATCTCTTTTATCATAAAAATAATGCACTCACCTTGTAATATTTTTAGACAGTTGAAACATGCTTCAAGTATATAATAAAAGCCACATGCATTTCTTTTCCATTTATACCCCTAGAATTTACCACTGTGAATAACTTCTATATATTCTTCCAGAGGAGTTTTATACATATACTAACATTTATATGAAGAATTTTAAATTGTGATAAAATTCTTCTTGGACTTACTATTCTGCATCTTGCTCTTACACTTAACATTGGATCTTGCACATTTTTCCATGTTAATACATATTTGTCTATCTCTTTATTTTCATGGCTGAGTAATAGGACTTTTAGGAATGTTCCAGTTTCTTATATTATAAGTAATATGGTAATAAATATTCTTCTATCTTAGTGTATTTACGTGACAGTTTTTGTAGGATAAATTCCCATAAATGGAATTACTTGATCAAAAATGTATGCACATTTTATAATTTGTTAGTTACTGTCACATTTTCCTGCAAAATTGTGCCAATTTATACTCTCACAGTGTTCAAAAGCACTTGTTTCTCTTACATTCTTGCCAGCACATTTTAATCTTTGCCAATGATTGGAGAAATGATATCTGAGAGTTTTAATATGCCTTTTACAATTATTAGTAGAGATGATTTTAAATGCATACTGGAAAGTTTTTATTTCTTATTCTGTGCATTCCTTTTTGTTTGCTTGCTTGTTTTCTATTAGGGTTGTCTGTTTCCTTTCTTTATGGATCTGTAGTTAATATAATACCAACAATGATAGGTAAAATTGTTAGAGCACCTAACTGTGTGCCAGAAATATGTGAAATCCTTTATATTTATTATTTTATTTATTCTCCACAAAATCCCCAAAGGGAAAAGAATACATTAGCTCTACCTGACAACAATACTGAAATATAGAAGGGTGAAATAACTTACTCAAGGTCATATAGTAAGTTATTGCGTTGGAATTTGAACCCTTGAGTTTGTATCCAGAGCTTACTTTCCTAATTGGAATTACGTTGAATTTATACATTAATTAGGCAAGAATTGATACCTTGACTCTATTGAAACTTCCCCTGACCATTGCTCTCCACTTACTTAGATTTTAAAATAACTTTCAATAAAAATTTTATAATTTTGTGTGTGATGTTCTTACATATCTTTCATTGGCCTTATTTCTAGGTACCTAGTATTTTTGTGACTGATATAAATAATAATAAGATTTTTTTAAAGATCTTATTTTTGAAGTAATCTCTACATGCAATATTTTGAAGTAATCTTTACATGCTTGAATTCACAACCCTGAGATTAAGAGTTGAATGCTCCGCTGACTGAGCCAGTCGGGTACCCTGATATTAAAATAGTAAAAATTTTCATTAGTAATTTCTAACTCTTTATTGCTAGTATGTAGAAATTAAACTGACTTTTGTATGTTGACATCACTTTCAACAAGGTAAATGAACTCACTCCTTAGTTCCAAAAAAATTTCTCTGTTTGTTCTCTTGGTTTTCTATGTAGATTAACTTATCTAAGATTAATATCAGTCCTGTTTTCTTCCTTTCCAAACCCAACACCTTTTGTTTCTTTTTCTTGTCTTACAGTGCAAGGAATTCTATTAGTGCTGAATAGATATGATTGTAGCCCATTTTTTAATAGCTAGACTCTTGTAGATTCACAATGAACACAGCCATATTAAAGGTATTGTGAAGCTGCTCAGTGAATCAGTCTGCTATCAGTTATATAGCATTACTATTTGTCAGGTGCTATTCTGCATGCTTTCGATATGTTAGTGCAATAAATCCACCTAAAATGCTGTGAGGCGGGGACAAATGTTATCTTTATTCTGTAGCTGATGAATCAAAGGCAACTGGAGAATATGTTATTTGTTCCATGTCACATGACTAGTAAGGGACAGCGTCCACATGGTGTGGTTCTAAAGTCCATCCTTTTAACTACTCTGCCAAGCAGGAATAAAATCATATTCTAATGCATTTACTTTTTTAAAAAAGATTTCATTCCTTAATTATCTCTAAAACCAACTTGGGGCTCCAATTTACAACACTATCAAGAGTTGCATGCTTTCCCAACTGAGCCAGTCAGTCTCCCCTTTTAGTGCATTTACTTTAAGTAGTAGATGGAACTGTAATGTCACTTGCCTAGTTTAAGACAACAATTAGTATAGATTAAGTTTATCTTGAAGTTGTGGGAAAATGTGAACCATCTTAAGTCATATGTATATGAAAATATAAAAAGAGGTCTCCTTTTGCCAGTTAATGTCTTTATCTTTCTTTGCCTATATGATCACATGCAGACCTTGTGAGCGGCATTCTCCAATAAGGTGAGTAATTAAATACCAAATGGCCATCTAAAGTAGAACAATGATCAAAGCATAGTGAGTAGATTGCTTAGGTGTATATAAGAGTGAATAGTCTAACTGGGTATTTACCCTAAGGATACAAATGTAGTGATCTGAAGGGGCACGTGCACCTGAATGTTTATAGCAGCAATGTCCACAATAGCCAAACTATGGAAAGAACCTAGATGTCCATCAACAGATGAATGGATAAAGAAGATGTGGTATAGATATACAGTGGAATACTATGCAGCCATCAAAAGAAATGAAATCTTGCCATTTGTGATGACATGGATGGAACTAGAGGGTATTACGCTTAACAAAATAAGTCAATCAGAAAAAGACAACTATCATATGATCTCCCTGATATGAGGAAGTCGAGAAGCAACATGGGGAGTTTGGGGGACAGGAAAAGAATAAATGAAACAAGATGGGATTGGGAGGGAGACAAACCAAAAGAAACTCTTAATCTCACAAAACAAACTGAGGGTTGCCAGGGGGAGGAGGGTAGGGAGAGGGTGGTGGGGTTATGGACACTAGGGAGGGTATGTGTTATGGTGAGTGCTGTGAAGTGTGTAAACCTGGCGATTTACAGACCTGTACCCCTGGGGCTAATACATCATATGTTAATTTTAAAAAAAGAGTGAAGAGTGTATTTTTCCCTAAAGAGTTTATAACCAGGACTTCTACATACAAAATCTGGTTAGCTTGTAGGAGCTCTAAGCCACGTATTTATATGATCTATTTATTTATTTATAACTTAGGTATAACAATGGTTGGGTGAAAGTCATGCAGGTTTTGTTTTGATTGCCCTTCTGTGTAAACACAAATGAGACTTTTATATAGATGGCATTTTTGTATAGAAGTATATAGCACTTCTCAAATTAATCTGCTAGTATCATGAGAGATGGCAGTGTGTGGTCTGTGGAAAAAGGAATTCCATAATTAAATTATTTTAGTCTCTTTACCCTATCCAACATCTTGATCATATTTCTGCCTTGTATAAGATTATTTTTTTAAGATTTTATTTATTTATTTGATAGAGAGATCACAAGTAGGGAGAGAGGCAGGCAGAGAGAGAGGGGAAAGCAGGATCCCTGGTGAGCAGAGAGCCCAATGCGGGGCTCGATCCCAGGACCCTGAGCTCATGAGCTGAGCTGAAGGCAGAGGCTTAACCCACTGAGCCACCCAGGTGCCCCTAAGATTCTTTTTTTAAATGAATACTTATAGCTGTCCAATATCCAATTTCAGATATCCCTTTGCTTCTTTTTCGTCAAACCCACATGTAATGAATACACCTTAAGAAAAATGAGTTTGTTCTTTGTATTTTATTATGATATTTTTGGTCTTCGCAGAAATGACAAACATGTAAACCAGCAGTAACGAAACTGTACCATTAGTGGTAGACTAAAGCAGATAATGATACAAATATATATGTAGTAGAAAAGGGAAACCTAAGTCTTCTGGGGAATTTGGGAAGGTTTCATGGGGGTGGTGTCCCTTAGGTTGAGAATAAAAAGATGCATAGGAGTTTTCTAGGCAGACGAGGGTCCTTAAGTGCAGGTTTTTTTTTTTTTTTAAGATTTTATTTGTTGGGGCGCCTGGGTGGCTCAGTGGGTTGAGCCGCTGCCTTCGGCTCAGGTCATGATCTCGGGGTCCTGGGATCGAGTCCCGCATCGGGCTCTCTGCTCAGCAGAGAGCCTGCTTCCTT
>NC_081575.1:13599066-13632525 GCF_022355385.1 Mustela nigripes
TTTTTTAAGATTTTATTTGTTGGGGCGCCTGGGTGGCTCAGTGGGTTGAGCCGCTGCCTTCGGCTCAGGTCATGATCTCGGGGTCCTGGGATCGAGTCCCGCATCGGGCTCTCTGCTCAGCAGAGAGCCTGCTTCCTCCTCTCTCTCTCTCTGCCTACTTGTGATTTCTCTCTGTCAAATAAATAAATAAAATCTTTAAAAAAAAAAAAAAGATTTTATTTGTTTATTTATTTGAGACGGGAAGAGCACACCTGGGTCAGGGGAGGGCAGAGGGAGAGGAAGGGAGAGAATCTCAAGTGGACTTTGTGCCAAGTGTGGAGCCCGATGTGTGGCTCAATCTTACCACCCTGAGATCATGACCTGAGCCAACATCAAGAGTTGGATTCTCAACTGACTGAGCCACCCAGACACCTCAAGTGTAGGTTATTTTAAGTCAAGAGTATAGTTGCTCTCACTTCTCAGTGCTCAGCATTAAATCATTCTTCAACTACTGACTTCTCTCTTGGCCTGTTCCACTGTACTTTAGGAATCTTTATTCCATGGTATCTAAATCCCCCTATATCCAGAACTTCTACATAAGAATACTTTTCTCTCAATACATGAAGAAATGTGAGAAACCATAGCGAACTCTCTCCCAGCACTTGTCATCTGAACTGTAGACTGATACATATTCAACTGAATACTGGATATCTCTGCTAGGGTATCCTAAAAGAAACTTCAAATTAAACATGTTCAAAATTGAATTTTTTTCTCCCAAACATCTGCATAACCTCTTCTGGTATGTTCACTTCTTGCCCAATGACTGAAGACTCTGGGTTACATTTAGAGCCCTACAGAAGCAAAGAAGAGGGAGTACCCTAACTCTGCCTTTGGTGTCTTGAGGGTAGGCATCAGGGAAAGCTTTGCAATGGATATGACAGTGAGAAGAAACCTAATAGATAAAAAAGAAAGTGAAGGGTGTTGAAAGAAGATAGAACAGCGTACCCCAAATACATGCATTTAGGAAACTATGGCGTGTTGAAGACTTGCAGATGTATGGAATGGCTAGGTAAGGTGGGACAGAATCAGACTCAGGAGGAAGGCAGGCAAGCTGCACATGGTGTCAATCTATTACATGCACTAAACCATTAAAGTGTTAAATAGTAAATGACACCAGTTAATTCAAGTTTCTGTCTACAATTCATTATATAGAAATCAGACCCCCCTCTAACTGAAATATACAGCACCCTGAGTAGAAATAAAAATGTTCCTAGTGGTGCTGACTTCTCATTGTTGAATGGATTTTGCAGCAGACCCATGCAAGCTGCAGGTTCCAACTATAGGTGACGCAAATAAACCCAAGACCAGTTACAGGACGGTCACCTAAATTCAGCAGCAAAGTATAGGATTATTTATTTGGAGTAAGAGATTTCTTTCCTTTTTTTTTTGGAGTAAGAAATTTCATCTAGTAGCTACATTTTACATGATTCACTATGCCTCCCAAGAAGATGTCAGGATTTGGAAATTGTATGGAATAAATTAATGTCATAAATCCTTTACCTTAAACATAAAGAGGAATAAAATTTTATTATTAGGAAATTCATTTCCTCCCATCCTTGTTTATAAAAATGGCTGGAGCAGTATTTAAAGAATATTGATTTGGGGAGCGCCTGGGTGGCTCAGTGGGTTAAAGCCTCTGCCTTCGGCTCATGTCATGATCTCAGGGTCCTGGGATCGAGCCCCACATCGGGCTCTCTGCTTGGCAGGGAGCCTGCTTCCTCCTCTCTCTCTCTGCCTGCCTCTCTGCCTACTTGTGATCGCTATCTGTCAAATAAATAAAATCTTTAAAAAAATAAATAAAGAGTATTGATATGGGGGCACCTGGGTGGCTCAATGGGTTAAGCCTCTGCCTTCAGCTCGGGTCATGATCTCGGGGTCCTAGGATCAAGTCCTGCATCAGTTTCTCTGCTCAGAAGGAGCCTGCTTCCCCCTCTTTCTCTCTGCCTGCCTCTCTGCCTACTTGTGATCTCTGTCTGTCAAATGAATAAATAAAATCTTTTTAAAAAGATTATTTATTTGATTGGGTGACAAACTATTAGCTATCCTAGGAGTGCTGACTTTTATCATTCTGGCTCTGAATATAGGTGAGCAATGAGATATGAGGCTGCAGAGATCATCAGGGGACAGATAACTAGCAGGCCATATAAGCAACATAAATATGAAATTTATCTTATGTGTTATTGGGATTCATGGAGAGGATTAAGCTAAGGGATTGGTGTAATACCATTTATATTTCAGACAAATCACTCTGTTAGTCATGCAGAAGGTAGCCTGAGCAGGGAGAGGAGGGAGTACAATTAAAAGCCAAAATACCACTTAGGAGGCTGCTGACATAGTCTAGGGACGAAATGATGAGGATTAAACTAGTCAGTGCTTGTAGGAATGAAGAGGATATTTAGAATCTTTTTTAAGAGACAGATGCTGCAAGCCTTGGTGACTGGTTGGGTGTGGGGGATGAAGTGGAGGTATGAATCTAGAAAGACTTATTCATCCATTCATTCCCAGAATATACTGATCTCTTAATTTGTGCCAGAAACTGCTAGAACCTGGAAATCCAAAGATAAGTAAAATGCGATCCCTGTCTTCCTGGTAAAAGAAATAGACATGCATATAAGTAATTATAAGGCAGCATGATAGGTCTATAGTAAAATTATGTACAAGTTACTAGTTGGGAATGAAGAGGAGGAAGGGATTTACTCTGCCTGGGAAATTTGAGGAAGGCTCCAGAGAGGGAGTACCCTTAGAGACAAGTCTTCAAAAGCATATAGGAGTTCCTATAAAATCATTCGTGGATGAGGGAGCTATGTGTGCAAAGCAAAGACTTACAACTATAAAGCAATATAACATTATTTGGATAATGAAACTTTAAGTTTTTCAACCTGACCATGTGGGTGAATGAGGGAGTGAGGGATGAGAGAGGCCATATACAATTAGAATGGCTAGCTCATAAAGTGCTTTGGAAAACCCCATGCTGATGAGTTTGACC
This sequence comes from Mustela nigripes, assembly GCF_022355385.1. Classification (NCBI taxonomy): domain Eukaryota; kingdom Metazoa; phylum Chordata; class Mammalia; order Carnivora; family Mustelidae; genus Mustela; species Mustela nigripes. Next base: position 13,602,092 of record NC_081575.1, read on the forward strand.
TTGTCCTAAAAGCAGTGAGTTGTCACTGAAGTCTTTAAAAGAGAGAAAGGACATGATTTGCATTGTGCTTCAGAAAAAAATCGTATTCTTTGAGACAGAATTTTGTAAACAAAGTTGATCATTCTTTTTTTGTGGGTTTCTACAGTACTTAATATTTTATCACTTATCACATTTGAGTCAGATTGAAAGGGTTTGATTCCTGGATCCATCAGCCACTTACCATTGGATGTTGGACAGGTCAGTTTCCCACTGATTATTTTTCCTCTTCTTTTGAGTGAAATAATAATAGTACCACCCTATTGGTTTCTGGTGGATATTAAAAGATAGTATATGTAACAGTGCCTTGAATACCATAGGCACAAAACAAATAACACTATTATTTTTGGTTGTGTGTTTCCAAGGTAATCTACCCTACCAGACTTTGACCTTTTCAAGGGTAAGAATTATGCTTATATTCACTTCCAGGCTCTAGCATGGTGCATAGCTATGGTGGACAAGATAATATGCCATCTAGATCCCTCTTTTTTTTTTTTAAGATTTTATTCATTTATTGAACAGAGAGATACATAGCGAGAGAAGAAACAAAAGCACAGGGAGTGGGAGAGGGAGAAGCAGGCTTCCTGCAGAGCAGGGAGCCCGATGTAGGGCTCAATCCCAGGACACTGGGATCATGACCCAAGCCGAAGGCAGACCCTTAATGACTGAGCCACCCAGGCACCCCCAGATCCCTCTTTAGTGAAAGATTTGCTGCCCCAGCTATTGGGAGAACTGTCAGCAGACAGTCTTCAGTTAGCCCCTTCAGGGATCATCTCAGCTACACATAGCTGCCTTGCTCAAGGTCACATCCCTTTCCAAGGTGGCTCAGACACAGTGAGTAGTTGATTTAGACATATGTAGGTCTGGTAATATCCACCCATGGAGAGGGCAGTTCTGAAGGGCAGCTAGAGCTTCACAGAGCATTGTTGGGTTAGACAAGGCCATCATTGGGCTGCATCATAACTTTTCCCACTGCCCACCCTGACCTCCTTCCTCTCCCTTCCATAGATGTTTATCTCGAGGGCAATCCTTAGCAAACATTCTGCACATTGAAGTCCGTCTTAGAACTGTCTTCCTAGAGAATGCAACCCACAATTGTGGCATTTAGTAGGTAATCAAAAAGCTAGTTAAATGAATGAATGCTCATCCTATTTCTGTGGCTGAATGTGAAAATCATGGGCTTTATGTGTTATTTAACCTTTCCTCCTTTCATCTTTATGGGGTTGTAGTAAACAATGTGCTCCAAAAGGAGAATATACTCTTAGGTATGTGAATCCAGGAATAAATTATACTCTGGCAGAGTGCAGACTTTCTCTGCCAAAACTATTTCTGTTGGCTTCTCTTTTTATAATTAAACCATGTTCATCCTTGAGGATGTCTTAAAAAGAAATGCTTAGATTTTAAGAGAATGCAGTATGAACAGAAGCTGTGTTGATAATGTCTTCCTTAAGGGCTATCTAATGCAAGAAACTTTAAAAATATTACATAAAGTAAATCAACTTAGTATACCATACGAAAATGTAGTCTTTGGTTTCTTGGTGTTTTTGTTAGTAGGGAAGGACCTTTAATTTCTTTTGTTCTTTCTCTCTTTCTTTGAGAGAGAGAGAGAAAGTGAGTGGGGTGGAGGGACAGAAGAAGAGGGAGAGAGAGAATCTTAAGCAGGCTCCACATCCAGCACAGAGCTGAACATGGGGCTTGATCTCATGGCCCTGAGATCATGACCTGAGCTGAAATCAAGAGTTGGATGCCTAACTGACTGAGCCACACAGGTGCCCCAGGACTTTTAATTTCTTTATTCATTATGTTGTCATATATACATATGTGTGTGTGTGTATATATATATATATATATATATATATATATATACACACGTGTGTGTGTATATATAAAAATTTTATTTTATATTATATATAATATATTTATATATTATATAATATATATAATTATAAAAGTATATAAATATATTTATATTTATGTTTATGATCTGGCTGTCACACAGAAATTGGTTCTGTTGTCCTGTGGTGAGAGAGAGGTTCAGGTTGCAAAGTTCCATCTTGGATTTTGTCACAGTTCTGAAGGCATAGGTCTAATAGCACTGAGCATGCCTATAGATAGCTATTCTAGTTAGAACTTCATCCCCTAAGGAAGGTATAGATGAAATCAGAGTTATGGATGGGGATAAATATGTAGGTACACACTTTAAAATTATGCGCTTGAATTAAATTTCTGGGCTGTGTTGATTGAAAGCTGACCTGATAAGAGGCAATGATTTCAATGTACTGTGACTGGGCATCTAAATTCTGGCTTCCAAGTAAAGAAATGAAATTATGAAGGTATGATACATTTGGAAAATGCAATTTAAGAAGGAGTAATCAAATTAATCACTTTATAATGGATATCACTGGGCAGGCAAGAACTAAATGAACCTTTAATAATGGTCAGGCAGATAAAATTCCTAATTTAACAAATACTTATTAAGCTGCTACTATGTATAGTCATTACTAGTTTGTAGAGGAAAGAATCATACTGGGCCTAGCCCAGAGCTTCTACACTGCAGGGTTCTTGGCTTTAAGATGGTCTTGGCTTAGCTGGTAGCCTAAGCATCCTCATGGCATGACTAACAGCATAGCATTGGTCTATAGGACCTGCATATTTCAACCATGACCTAAACTCATCATTATGGATGACAGCTTCACTCCTGTAACAGGAATTTTGAGCCCTAAATTCCTCCAAGAGAAATAAAATCTCTGAAATTCCATGTAAGGAAGACATGTTACAGAAGAGAAATATATGCCATATTCAAGAGTTCTAGATTGCATGTATGGTTTGTATAATACAGTAGGCCCATATGCCAATAGGACAGCCAGTTACTAGATATGTTTATAGAGTTGAGGAAAATAAACTGAAGTTACTCTTATTTGTATGAACACTATGGAAGGAGAATAAAATTGAGATGGAGAAAAATGAGATTTGTTTTGAATTTCATAATACTGAAATTCAGCAGCTAGAATTGATCAAACCAGAGAAAGAGAGGGATGCCAACTGGTACTTACAAGAGGCTCTTCATAATATTCCTACAGTATTTTTTATGTGAATATGAAGCCAGTAGTTCAAATACATATCAGAAGTTTCCTTTCAAGTTGCTTGAAGCAACAACTGAACCCTATGTGTTGGTCCAAACACGGGGAACAAAATTTGATAGTAAAAGAAATAAGAACTAAAGAACAAATGCAAAAAGCCCAGAAGTGATGTCCACCCTGCCTTGGGTTTGATGTGATGAGGAACTATAATACCTCACATTGTTTGGAGTTGATAATTTCTATTGTATCCTCTGAATGTCTTTATGTCATTCTCAGAGTTAGGGCTGTTCCAGTATTTCAGTTCCACCAAATTTTTAGCTTCAAAATTTGTTCTCCTTTGTAAATACGTAGGCATTACATAAAAGTAAACATTCATTAAAAAGAAAGAAATAAGATATCTTACTCAATTTTATGGCATTTAAGATTAAAATGATGGCTCTCAAGCAAATTGCTTCTCCAGAGGTACTAGCTCTGCAGTTACATATGCATTCATCCTTTCAGCAAACTTTTTAAACAGCTTTATTATCACTGGCATATAAAAATGTTATATATTTAAGGTATACAACCTGAAGTTCTGATAAACATACATTGTGAAATCATCATCATCAAGATTCAGCTAGTTAACATATCCATCACTTTTACATGGTTACCGTTGTGTGTTGTGTGTGTGTGTTGAAGATTTAAGATACACCTCTTAGCAAATTACAAGTATGCAGTACAGTATTATTCACTATAGTCATCCATGCTGTATGTTATATCTCCAGAACTTGTCCATCTTGTGTAACTGAAAGTTAGTATGCTTTGACCAGCATCACCCCATTTCTCCTGCCCCCGCCCCAGTCCTAGAAACCACGATCCTACTACTGTCTGCTTCTATGCCTTTGACTGTTTTAGATTCCACATAGAAGTGAGATCACATTGTACTTGTCTTTTTTCATCTGGCTTACTTAGCATAATGTTCTCCAGGTCCACCTATGTTGTTGCAAATGGCAGGATTTACTTTTTTTTAAGTTTTTTTTTTTTTAATTTCTTTATTTAACAGAGAGAGACATCACAAGTAGGTAGAGAGGCAGGCGGAGAGAGAGGAGGAAGCAGGCTCCCTGCTGAGCAGAGAGCCTGATGTGGAGCTCGATCCCAGGACCCCAGGATCATGACCTTAGCCGAAGGCAGAGGCTTAACCCACTGAGCCGCCCAGGTGCCCCAGATTTACTTCTTTTTAAAGGCTAAATAATATCCCATTGTGTATATATCACATTTCCTTGTTCATTCATCTGTCAAAGGACATTTAGGTTGTTTCAGTTACTTGGCTATTGTGAATAATGCTGCAGTGAACATGGGGATGCAGATATCTCTTCATAATGCTGTTTTCAGTTCGATTGGATATATACCTAGAAGATGGAATGTTGGATCTATTTTTAATTTTTTGAGGAATTTTCATACTGTTTCCCATAATGACTATACAAATTTAAATTCTAGCCAACAATGGGTTCCCTTTTCTCCACAGCCTAATCAATGCTTGCTATCCTCTGTCTCTTTTACAGTAGTCATGCTAATATATATACATATGCATATATATTTATATATTTACGTATTTATAGTCATTCTGAGAGATGTGAGGTGATATCTCATTGTGGTTTTGATTTGCATTTCCCTGATGATTAGAGATGTTGAGTACCTTTTCACATACCTGAATTTGAATTTTATTTAATTTTATTTTATTAACATATAATGTATTATTTGCCCCAGGGGTACAGGTCTACGACTCATCAGGCTTACACAATTCACAGACTCACCGTAGCACATACCCTCCCCCATGTCCATAACCCAGGCACCCTATTCTTACCCCTCCACCCCCCAGCAACCCTCAGGTTGTTTTGTGATATTAAGAGTCTCCTATGGTTTGTTTCCCTCCCTATCCCATCCTCTTTCATTTTTTCCCTTCCTGTCTACCTCCCACAACCATCATCCTGCCTCTCAAATTCCTCATATCAGAGATCATAGGATAATTCCCTTATTCTGACTGACATGTTTTGCTTGGCATGATACCCTCTAGTTCCATCCACATCATTGCAAATGGCAAGATTTTGGTTTTTTTGATGGCAGCATATTATTACATTGTATGTATATACCCCACATCATCTTTGTCTATTCATCTGTTGATGGACAGCTAGGTTCTTTCCATAGTCTGGCTATTGTGGACATTTCTGCTATAAACATTCAGGTGCACGTGTCCCTTCAGATCCCTATGTTTGTATCTTCAGGGTAAATACCCAGTAGTGTGATTGCTGGGTCGTAGGGTAGCTGTGTTTCTAACTTTTTGAGGAACCTCCATCCTGTTTTCCAGAGTGGCTGCACCAGCTTGCACTCCCACCAGCAGTGGAGGAGGGTCCCTCTTTCTCCACATCCTCACCAACATCTGTCATTTCCTGACTTGTTAATGTTAGCCATTCTGATTGGCGTGAGGTGGTATCTCACTGTGGTTTTGATTTCTACTTCCCTGATGCTGAAGGATGTTGAACACTTTTTCATGTGTTTATTGGCCATTTGGATATCTTCTCTGCAGAAGTGTCTGTTCTTGTCTTCTGCCCATTTCTTGATTGGATTATTTGTTCTTTGGGTTTTGAGTTTGATAAGTTCTTTATAGATTTTGGATACTAGCCCTTTATCTGATATATCATTTGCAAATATCCTCTCCCATTCTGTCAGTTGTCTTTTGGTTTTGTGGACAGTTTCCTTTGCTGTGCAAAAGGAAACGGATCTTGGTGAAGTCCCAATAGTTCATTTTTGCCCTTATTACCCTTGACTTTGACGATATTTCTAGGAAGAAGTTGCTGCGGCTAAGGTTGAAGAGGTTGTTGCCTGTGTTCTCCTCAAGGATTTTGATGGATTCCTGTCTCACATTTAGCTCTTTCATCCATTTTTAGTCTATTTTCATGTGTGGTGTAAGGAAATGGTCCAGTTTCATTTTTCTGCATGTGGCTGTCCAGTTTTCCCACCACCATTTGTTGAAGAGACTTTTTTTTTCCCCATTGGACATTCTTTCCTGCTTTGTCAAAGATTAGTTGACAATAGAGTAGAGGGTCTATTTCTGGGCTCTCTATTCTGTTCCATTGATCTGTGTGTCTGTTTATGTGCCAGTACCACACTGTCTTGATGATTTCAGCTTTGTAATAGAGCTTGAAGTCTGGAATTATGATGCTACCAACTTTGGTTTTCTTTTTCAACATTCCTCTGGCTATGCAAGGTCTTTTATGGTTCTATATAAATTTTAGGGATATTTTTTCCATTTCTTTGAGAAACATTGATGGTAAATGATAGGGATTGCACTAAATGTGTAGACTAGGGTTAGAGGGTTAGGGTTAGGGTTAGGGTTAGGGTTCGGTAGCATAGACATTTTCACCATATTTGTTCTTCCAATCCATGAGCATGGAACGTTTTTCCATTTCTTTGTGTCTTCCTCAGTTTCTTTCATGAGTACTATAGTTTTCTGAGTATAGATTCTTTGCCACTTTGGTTAGGTTTATTCCTAGGTATCTTATGGTTTTGGGTGCAATTGTAAATGGGATTGACTCCTTAATTCCTCTTTCTTCTGTCTTGCTGTTGGTGTATAGAAATGCAACTCATTTCTGTGCATTGATTTTATATCCTGACACTTTACTGAATTCCTTATGAGTTTTAGCAGTTATAGAGTGGAGTCTTTTGGGTTTCCCACATAGAATATCATCTGCAAAGAGTGGGAGTTGACTATTTGGTGATTTGGATGCCTTTTATTTCTTTTTGTTGTCTGATTGGTGAGGCTAGGACTTCTAGTACTATGTTGAATAGCAGTGGTGATAGTGTACAGCTCTTCCATGTTCCTGACCTTAGGGGAAAAGCTCTCAGGTTTTTCCCATTGAGAATGATATTTGCTGTGGGTTTTTCACAAATGGCTTTGATTATATTGAGGTATATACCCTCTATCCCTACATTTGGAAGAGTTTTGATCAAGAAAGGATACTGTACTTTGTCAAATGCTTTTTCAGCATCTATTGAGAGTATTATATGGTTCTTGTTCTTTTTTTAATTAATGTATTGTATCACATTGATTGATTTGCTGATGTGGAACCGACCTTGTAGCCCAGGAATAAATCCTACTTGGTCGTGGTGAATAATCCTTTTAATGTACTGTTGGATCCTATTGGCTGGTATTTTGGTGAGAATTTTTGCATCCATGTTCATCAAGGATATTGGTCTGTATTCTCCTTCTTAATGAGGTTTTTGTCTGATTTGGGGATCAAGGTAATACTGGCCTCATAAAATGAGTTTGGGAGTTTTCCTTCCATTTCTATTTTTTGGAACAGTTTCAGGAGAAGAGTTATTAATTCTTCTTTAAATGTTTGGTAGCGGGGCGCCTGGGTGGCTCAGTGGGTTAAAGCCTCTGCCTTCAGCTCAGGTCATGGTCTCAGGGTCCTGGGATCGAGCCCCGTGTCGGGCTCTCTGCTCAGCAGGGAGCCTGCTTCCTCCTCTCTCTCTGCCTGCTTCTCTGCCTACTTGTGATCTCCTTCTGTCGGATAAATAAATAAAATCTTAAAAAAAAAAAAATGTTTGGTAGAATTTGCCTGGGAAGCCGTCCGGCCTTGAGCTCTTGTTTGTTGGAAGATTTTTGATGACTGCTCCAATATCCTTATTGGTTATGCATCTGTTCAGCTTTTCTATTTCTTTCTGGTTCAGTTTTGGTAGTTTATATGTCTCTAAGAATGCATCCATTTCTTCCAGATTGTCAAATTTGCTGGTAGATAGTTGCTCATAATATGTTCTTGTAATTGTATTTCTTTAGTGTTGGTTATTATCTCTCCTCTTTCATTCATGATTTTATTAATTTGGGTCCTTTCTCATTTCTTTCTGACAAGTCTGACCAGGGGTTTATCAATCGTATTAATTCTTTCAAAGAACCATTTCCTAGTTTCATTGATTTGTTCTACAGTTCTTTTGGTTTCTGTTTCATTGATTTCTGCTTTGGTCTTTATTATTTCTCTTCTCTTGCTGGGTTTAAGCTTTCTTTGCTGTTCTTTCTCCAGCTGCTTTAGATGTAGGGTTAGGTTTTATGCTTGAGACCTTTCTTGTTGCTTGAGAAAGTCCTGTATTGCTATATATTTTCCTCTCAGGACTGCCTTTGCTGTGTCCCAAAGATTATGAACAGTTATGTTTTCATTTTCATTTGTTTCCATGAGTTTTTTTTTTAATTCTTCTTTAATTTCCTGGTTGACCCATTTATTTTTTAGTAGGGTGCTCTTTAGCCTCCATGTCTTTGTGTTCTTTCCAACTTTCTTCTTTTGATTGAGTTCTAGTTTCAAAGCATTGTGGTCTGAAAATATGCAAGGAACAATCCCAATCTTTTGGTACCAGTTGAGAACTGATTTGTGACTGAGGATGTGATCTGCTCTGGAGAATGTTCCATATGCACTAGATAAGAATGTGTATTCTGTTGTTTTGGGATGGAATGTTCTAAATATATCTGTGATGTCCATCTAGTGTGTCCTTTAAAGCCTTTATTTCCTTGTTGATCTTTTGCTTAGATGATCTGTCCATTTCAGTGAGAGCTGTGTTAATGTTCCCTACTATTATTGTATTATTGTTTATGTGTTTCTTTGATTTTGTTATTAGTTGGTTTATATAACTGGCTGCTCCCAGGTTAGGGGCATAGATATTTAAAATTGGTAGATCTTGTTGGACAGACCTTTTGAGTATGTATAGTATCCTTCCTCATCTCTTATTATGGTCTTTGGCATAAAATCTAATATATCTGATATAAGGTTTGCCACCCCAGCTCTCTTTTGATGTCCATTAGCATGGTAAATTGTTTTCCATGCCCTCACTTTAAATCTGGAGGTGTCTTTGAATCTAAAATGAGTTTCTTGTAGAGTTTTTTATAGCATATCAATGGGTCTTGTTTTTTTATCCATTCTGCTACCCTGTATCTTTTGATTGGGGAATTTAGCCCATTTATATTCGGGGTAACTATTGAGAGATATGAATTGAGTGCCATTGTATTGCCTATAAGGTGACTGTTACTGTATATTGTCTCTGTTCCTTTCTGGTCTGTTACTTTTAGGTTCTCTCTTTGCTTAGAGCACCCCTTTCAATATTTCCTGTAGGGCTGCTTTGGTGTTTGCAAATTCTTTATTTTTGTTTGTCCTGGAAGCTTTTTCTCTCTCCTTCTATTTTCAATGATAGCCTAGCTGGATATAGTATTCTTGGCTGCATATTTTTCACATTTAGTGCTCTGAATATATCATGCCACTCCTTCCTGGCCTGCCAGGTCTCTGTGGATAGGTCTGCTGCCAATCTAATATTTCTACTGTTGTATGATATAGACCTCTTGTCCCAAGATGCTTTCAGGATTTTCTCTTTGTCACTGCGACTTGTAAGTTTTACTATTAGATGATGGGGTGTGGACCTATTTTTATTGATTTTAAAGGGTGTTTTCTGTGCCTCCTGTGTTTTGATTCTTGTTCCCTTTGCCAAATTTGGGAAATTCTCTGTTATAATTTGCTCCAATATACCTTCTGCCCCCGTCTTTTTTTCTTCTTCTTCTGGGATACCAAATATTCTAATATTGTTTCATCTTATGATATCACTTACTCTCAAATTCTCCACTCATTGTCTAGTATTGTTTGTCTCTCTTTTACTTAGCTTCTTTATTCTCCATCATTTGGTCTTCTATAATTCTAATTCTCTCTTCTGCCTCATTCATCCTAGCAGTAAGAGCCTCCATTTTTTATTGCACCTCATTAATAGCTGTTTTTAAAATTTCAAATTGGTTAGATTTTAGTTATTTTATTTCTCCAGAAAGGGATTTTGTTCCTCCAGAAAAGGATTCTCTAACATCTTCCATGCTTTTCTTGAGCCCAGCTAGAACCCTGATAATTGTCATTTTGAAATCTAGTTCTGACACATTACTAATGTCCATATTGATTAGGTCCCTAGCCGTTGTTACTGTGTCTTGTTCATTTTTCTGTGGTCAGTTTTTCCACCTTGTCTTTTTATCCAGATAAGAATATATGAATGAGAGAACTAAATACTAACAGGGTAGCAATGACCCCAGAAAAATATTCACAAGCCAAATCAGAAGAGACCCAAAATGGGGGGAAAAGAAAGGGGAGGGAGAAAAACTATATATATATATATATATATATATATATATATTAGACTGGTGACTATATCAGAACCACACACTTGATTTTGGGTGTATTTTGGTCTGTTAAAAGAAACCACCTCCCAAAATTTTAAAGAAAGAAAGAAAAAAATATATATATATACACAAAATTGAGGGTGAACATGATGAAGGGATGGAATATGACTGTAAAGATGAAAATCAAAAAGGATTCTAAAAAAGGAATTGATAATAAGCTGGTTGAAAAAAAAGAGGAAAGAATGTGTGATCAGACTGGAGACTAGAACAAAACCATGCAGTAGATTCATGGTATATTTTGATCTATTAAGAGAAATTATATCCCATAATTTTAAAGAAAAAAAGCCTGTATGTATACAAAAAATAAGGTTAAATACAATGAAGGGATAAAATATGACTATAACAATGAAAATTTTAAAAGATTTTTAAAAAGGTATTGATAACTCAAGAGAGAAAGTCAATTATATGTTTTCACTTACTTGTGGAGCATAAGGAATAACATGGAGGACATTAGGAGAAGGAAAGGAAAAGTGAATTGGGGGAAATTGAAGGGGGAGATGAACCACAAGAGACTCTGTACTCTGAGAAACAAACTGAGGGTTTTAGAAAGGAAGGGGGGTGAAGAGATGGGTGAGCCTGGTGGTGGGTGTTAAAGAGGGCATGTATTGCATGGAGCAGTGGGTATGGTGCATAAACAGTGAATCTTGAAGCACTGAAAAAAATAAAATTAAAATGTTAAAAAATAAAGACAATAAAATCTGAAATAAGAAAATAAAAAGGTGCTGATAAGATAGAATAGTTTAAAAATGTTGAAATAGGAAAGAGGAAAAATTTTAAAAAGTAGTATAGAAAAAAAATATAATAAATTAACTTTGGAAGACTAAAGGATCATGGGGAAAAAGCCATGAATTCTATGTGTGGCTTTCCCCTAGCTCTCAAGTTCCCAATTTTCTCCTTGATCGGTGAGCTTGGTCTTGACTGGATGTTCTTGCTGATCTTCTGGGGGAGGAGTCTGTTGTTGTGATTCTCAAACGTCTTTGTGCAAGGCAGAATTGCCCTGCCCTTGCCAGGGACTGGGCTAAGTAATCTGCTCAGGTTCACTCTCAGGAGCTTTTGTTCCCTGAATGCTTTCTGTAGAGTTTGGAGGAAGGGAATGAAGATGGCAGCCTCCCAATATCCGGCCCAGAGAAGCTGAGAGTTCGGGGCCCCATTCCTCAGTGTATCCTCAGAGAAAAGCAGTCAATCCCTTCCATCTCCCTGGTGTCCAACCTCATTCCACGCTCACCTGGTCTGTGGCCGAGCGTTTCTGTCTCTGGTGCTTGGCCCCATTTGGAGTCTCAAACCCAGCAGATTCCTGCCACATTGCTCCTTCCAGAGGAGGAAGTTGAGTCTCCCTGGTTCTGCCACTTGTGGGGTCCCTGCTCAAAGAGCAGTGGTTCGACTGTGCCTTGGATCACGGATTAAGGTAACCCTGATCTGAGAGACCCCTCCTCGGTTCCATCTCTACAGCTGGCTTCCCTGCTCCCATACTTGGGAGCTCTGCCACACTCAGGAACCCCCGGTCTTTCTGTGACCCCGCAGGTCCTGAGACCACACTGTCCCCACAAGGGCTCCACCTCTGCTTAGCCTCTGGAGCGATGTCCCTCAGTGGAGCAGACTTCTCAAAGTTCTGATTTTGTGCTGTGCTGCCCTCTCACTTGCTGGGAGCCAGCCCCTCCCCCTATGGTCTATCTTCCTGAATGTTGCCTCAGATTCACTTCTCCGCATGTCCTACCTTCCAGAAAGTGGTCGATGTTCTGTTCCTAGAACTGCTGCTCTTCTGCTCTTCTATCTCCTTTTGAATCTGTTGTTGTTCAGAATGGTTTGATATCTAGCTGAACTCCTGGGACCTGATGATACTTAGGTCTCTCACTCCTCCACCATCTTGCTCCTCTCCTGAATTTCTTTTTAAAGAAGTGTCAGTTTAGGTTCTTTGCCTATTTTTTAATTGTGTTATTTGTATTTTTGACATTGAGTTGTATGGGTCCCTTATATCTTTTGGATATCAATTCCTTATCAAATATATGGTTTGCAAATATTTTTTTTCCATTCTATAGGATGTCTTTTTGTGTTGTTGATTGTTTCCTTTGCTGTGCAGAAGCTTTTTAGTTTGATATAATCCTACTTATTTATTTTTACTTTTGCTGCTTGTACTTTTGGAGTTATAGCAAAAAAAATCAATGCCAAGATGAATGTCAGGGAGGGTTTTCCCTTGTTTTCTTCAAGTAGTTTTATGATTTTAAGCTTTCTATTTAAGTCTGTAATCCATTTGAGTTGATTGCTATGTATTGTGTGAGACAGGGACTCAGTTTCATTCTTTTACATGTAGATATCCAGTTTTTTTCCCAGCACCATTTGTTGAAGAGACAATTGTTTACCCATTATGTGTTTTGGCACCCTTTCTGAGTATAAATTGACTGTAAATGCATAAGTTACAGCCGTGAATGCATGAATTTTCCTTGTCATTGCCTGAATATGTTCTGTAGAGTTTTAGCTTTGCTCCTATATCCTTCTGCCTAAAATTCCCTTGCTCACTGCACCCCACCCCTTTATGGCTACCTTACTTGGTATTTAATATATTACTTCTTTTTGAGCCTATTGGACTTTATTTCTAGTAGGAATACTTAATCTTATTGGACAATGGTAGTTAATAGGAGTCTAACAAAACTGTGTTCACATTAAAGCTCTTTTTTTAATAGCTATGAAAGCATGCACCTGTTAATTAACCAGATTAAGCCTATGTTTCTTCATCTGTAAAATGGAAATAATTATAATACCTTCATCATAGGGTTGTGGTGAGGATTAAATGGCATACTGGTAACATGCTTCACACAGTGCCTGGCACATATTAATACACTTAATATGTATTAAACAAATACTCAGTAAATACAAGGTGTTTCATTAGTATTTCTCTAGGTTTCTCTCTCCCTTTTTAGGCTTGGGTCTTCCAAAACTGTCTGGATGTTCATAGCACTTGTCCCGGGCTTTATAAATCATGAGGATCCAATAAGCAGTTAAAATGAATTGATTTAAAAGGAGTTATGTGCCCAGTTCCCTAGTGGATCAAGAGATTTGTGAATACATTAGAACTTGTACTGAGACAACTCTTCTTTCCAAACATATATCTAACTATAACCAAAACTCACAATTTTCCTAGGTTCCATAGCATTCTGTAGACATATCATCTGGGTAACATGTGACTTCTTACAGTGTTTCAGATTATGAGATATTGTTAGGCTTTTGACTAACAGAAAAAGATTTGTAGAAAATTTCAAATTTACATAATTGGTTCTTGTTTTTCATTTTTTTCTATATTTAGAGTTCACTGAGTGAAATAATTTCCTAGTCACAGTTGACTGGAAAACCATAGTCAAGCTACAAATTAGAGTAAAATACTAGCTTCTTGATATATTTGTTCAAAACGCAATTTCCCTCTGCTCCCAATATAATTTACTAAATAAGTACAGTCTAATAACATGTCAGATATTTTTTTCTTTTTGTGATGGACTGAGATATTTTCTACCATTTAATGATTACTGGAATCTTGCCAACTAGGAATCATATACCAACTGCTCAACATCCCTTTCAGAGTCTCTTCAACACAAGAGGCTTAGGAAGTGTGGAAACATACATCCATTAGATCTGGATAACAATCAGAGGGAACAATGTGCAAATAGCTAATAAATGCTTAGAGCACAGTTTAAAAAGCACAGAGCCATTTGTTTTTCTTATCAAATTATTTAAATAAATGTCTCAGTTCAGGGCATACTGTGTGGATCAGCACACCAATATAGCCATGTATTAGAAATATATGTATTACCAGGTGGTGGGTATTATAGAGGGCACGGATTGCATGGAGCACTGGGTGTGGTGAAAAAATAATGAATACTGTTATGCTGAAAATAAATAAAAAATAAATTAAAAAAAAGAAATATATGTATTAAATTGTATAAAGTAGAACAAAGGCACAAATACAAAGACATTTTCAGTAGTCTGTGACTCTGACACTGAGTTGGCATTCTTGAAAGTAATTCTGAGGGACTCTCAAGTCTTTAAAGTTTTATTGAGGATTGTGTTATTTGCTTCAAACCTCATCCTTCTATATGTATATGTTGTACTCCCAAGCCCAAATTTGTGATTTGCCCCGGACAACAGAATAAGATGGAAGTAAATGAGCCAGTTCCAGACCTAGGCCTCAAGAGGTTTGCATGTTTCTGCTTGCTCTTGGACATCTGCTGTTGCAGAAGAACATAGTGAGCTCAGGACAGCCCACTGAACTCCAAAGGAGGATGAAGGAGAAGTGGAGCAGAGTTGCTACCATAGCAAAGCTCAGCCTAGATCAGACAATTCCCAGCTATGTGAGCAAGCAAATCTGAGATTGGCAGAGCTGCCCAGTCTATCCCAGATTAGATCAACCAATCCTTAGATGTGTAAGCAGGCACATCTGAGATGAGAGCTGCCTAGCTGAGCCCAACGTAGACAAACCAATCCTGACATGAATGCACCAGCAAAATTGTGATTAGTGGATCTGTCCTGCAGCATCCAGCCTAGACTAGTTACTCACAGTGTTGTCATCTAAAAAAAAAGGCTTACTATTTATGCACCTGAGATTTTGTGGTTGTTTGCCACATAATGTTACTGTGGCCATAGCTCACTTATAAGTTGTGTACAAACATGTAAAAAGTTTTGTAATATTATGTCATAAGAAGAACTCTATTATCATGAGTGAAGACCAGCTTCATAGAATATTACACAGATCTATTCAGTCTGAATGATTTTATTTCCATCTCTCAGCCTGTCTACTTATCATAACTTTAAAACCTAACTATATTCTCTAATAAAAGTTGATTGTCAGGAAGTAGACCAACTAAGACAATCTAGATTTCTGAAAAATCTGAATCTAAATTCAGAAAGCTCTAGTTTTAAATCACACTTTTATGTATCCAGTTGTTTATATTTATATGAAAGTAATTCTTCAGCATTGGGCCTTGGATTTCAGAGGAAGAAGGTGCATGGAGTTATTGCATAGAAGCCATATCTGTGCACATTTCCACACATTTACATGCAGCTAGCATTTGACATGAAAGGGCTGAGAATGACCATTATAGGTTAGTTCATGTAAGGCAATGAATAATCTGAAAATAAAATTTTAAAAATCTTTCATTCACAGTAATATCAAAAAGAAAACAAATGTTTAGGAAAAAATTTGACAAAACAAGTGCAAGTCTTATACACTGAAAACTAGGAAGCATTATTGTAAGGAATTAAAGAAGATTTAAATAAATGGAAAGACATTTCATGTTCATGGATTCTAAATCTTAATGTGGTTAAGGTGGTAGGTTGATCTATAGATACATTGCAGTCAAATTCTCAGCTGGCTTTTTGGCAGAAAATGACAAGCTCTCCCCAAAATCCATATAGAAGTGCAAGGAATCCAGAATAAGTAAAATGATAGGAAGAACAAACTTAAAAAATAAAAGCTACTTTAGTAAAGACAGTGTGGTAGTGGTATATAGATAGGCATATGAATTAATGGAACATAACTGAAATTCTTGAAATATCCTTACATTTGTGATCAATTGCTGTTTGACAAAGTTGCAAAGTCAGTTTGATAGAGAAGGGAGTCTTTTCAACAAATGGTCCTGGAGCAATTGGGTACTATATGCAAAAAAAAAAAATTTATACCATTTACCTCACACAATACACACAAAGCAATTCAAACTCTAGCATACCAAAATGTAAGTTGCAAAACTATAATCTGTTTAGAAGAAAATCTTTGTGAACTCGGATTAGGCAAATTCTTTTTTTTTTCTTAAAAATTTTATTTTTAAGCAATTTCCACACCCAATGTGGGGCTTGAACTCACAACCCTAAGATCAAGAGTCACATGCTCTGCTGACTGCGCCAGCCAAGCTACCCTAGGCAAATTCTTTTTCTTTTTATTTTAAAGGTTTTGTTGGTTTATTTGACAAAGAGAGATCATAAGTAGGCAGAGAGGCAGTCAGAGAGAGGGGGGAAGCAGGGTCCCTGCTGAGCAGAGAGCCTGGCACAGGGCTTGATCCCAGGACCCTGAGATCATAACCTGAGCCAAGGCAGAGGCCTAACCCACTTAGCCACCCAGGAGCACCACGACTAAGTAAATTATTTTTTTTTAAAGATTTTATTTGTTTATTTGACAGAGAGAGAGATCACAAGTAGGCAGAGAGGCTGGCAGAGAGAGAGGGGGAAGCAGGCTCCCCACTGAGCAGAGAGCCCAATGTGGGGCTGGATCCCAGGATCCCAAGTTCATGACCCGAGCTGAAGGCAGAGGCTTAACCCACTGAGCCACCCAGGTGCCCCAAAGCAAATTCATAAATATGACTCTAAATGAATGATCCATAAAAGAAAATATGGATGAATTGGACTTTATATAAATAAAAAGTTTTTATGCTTCAATAGACAACATTAAGTAAGTGAAAAGACAGCCCACAAACTGGGAGAAAAATATTTGCAAGTCATATATTTGCTAAAGAGCTAGTATCAAGAATAATTAAAGAACTCTTACAACTCAAGAAGACAGCCAATTAAGAAATGGGCAAAATATTCAAATAGACATTTCAGCAAAATGATATATGGATGGTAAATAAATACATGAAAAATTCTCAATGCCATTATTCAATATGAACATGCAAATTAAAACCACAATGATAACCACTAGAATGGTTATACATACATACATTGCTGGTAGGAATGTAAAATATTGCAGCCAATTTTAAAAACAGTTTGACAGTTTCCTGGATAGTTAATCCTAAACAAACCACACAACACAGCAATTCTAGTCCTAGATATCTAACCATGAGATATGAAGGAATGTTCCCACAAAGACTTATGAGGGAATGTTTTATAGAAACTTTTTTTCATAACATCTAAAAATTGTAATCAATCCAAATATCTATCAACTGGTGAAAGGATAAATTAAAATGTGGATTATCCATACAATGCAAAATTATTCATTAGTAAAAAAAAAAAAAAACAGACTATACATTCTGCAACATGAATGGACCTCAAAAACAATGCTAAATGAAAGAAAGCCAAATGCAAAATATAATGTATTATATGACTCTATTTAAATGTAATTTTCAGAAGAGATGAATAGAAAACAGCTGGCTACCTGGGACTGGATCTGGGAATGGGAATTGATTATGCATGGATCTGAGGAAACATTGGAGTAATGGAAATGTTCTTATACTAGACTATAGTGAAAGTTGAACAACTCTGTAAATTAACTAAAAATCATTGAAATCTGTATTTAGAAAGGGTAAATTATATGCTATAGAAATTATACCACAATAAAGCTATAGAAGTGGCACATGAAAACATGTCCATATTTACGCTGCCACCCCAAATCCCATTAAAACAACAATGAAGAAATAAGACACATATAAACCATAACCACAGAAGAAAGAGATACTTGAAAAATATACAGTGGATGGAAGATTAGAAAATGACTCAACAGAATATTAAGTACTTAAGCCTAAGTAGCTGCAGAGGGCAATAAGAAGTGAATTAATGTTTCTTTGTCAAGGCAAAGCTTTGATTGGAGACCTCAAGTAGTTTAGAAAGCATGGGTGAACTTGAGGTGATATGAAAGCATAAGGACTGGATGAAAGTCTAAATAAAATGCTGTTAGACTTCCTGCTCTCCATTACCAGCTCATGTGGCCACATGTTTATCTCCATAGATGAAGTGACATAGGTTTATTTTCTGGAAAAATTACACATGCTGAAGAGGTTCTAGACTGCCTCATGTGGTGTTTAATTACTGATAAGCTTAGAATATTCCTCATTAATCTAAGATTTCAAAAGCTTATGGGTAAATTTTTAGGATGTGAGTGAAAGTCACTGTTCAGTATAAATTGAAAAATAAACTTTTTCTGTGGCTAAAATAGATCATCAGTGGAGAAATGTAAATTTTTGGAGATAATCTATCAGGTTGAGGAAGTTCTTTTCTACTACTAGATTTCTAGTTTTTTCCTTTTTTTAAAGCATGAATGGATGTAAAATTTTGTTAAAGACTCATTTTTTCATCTACTGAGATGACCATAGGATTTTCTTGTTTTGTCCATTGGTGTGGTGAATTCTTCTGGTTGGTATTTGAATGTTGAAATTGTCTTGTATTTCTGAGGTAAACCCCACTTGGTCGTGATACATTATCCTTTTTATGTATTGTTGGATTCTATTTTTGTGCTCCATGTCTATTTTATGTTCTGTTGAGGATTTTTGCATTTATGTTTATGAGGAATATTGTATAATTTTCTTTTGTTGTAATGTTTTTGTCTGGCTTCCTTAGCAGTGTAATGCTGGTCTCATAAATTGAGTTAGAAAGGGTTTCCTTCCTTTATATATTCTGGAGGAATTTGTGTGGAATTGTTATTATTCTTAAACGTGTGATAACATTTGCCAGAGAAGCCATCTGGACCAGAATTATTCTTTGTTGAAAGTTTTTAAACTAAACATTCAATTTCTTTGAATAACAATTCAAGTTATCTGTGTTTCCTTCAGTGAACCCTGGAAGTTCACATCTTTTGAGGAATTTATCCATTTCATCTAAGTTGTAAAATGTATTGCCATACTGTTATTTGTAGTATTCCTTATTTTTTAAAAGATCTTATTTTTAAGTAATCTCTACACCCTACATGGGGCTTGAACTCCCAACCCTGAGTTCAAGAGTTGCATGCTCCACCAACAGAGGCATCCAGGTTCCCCAATAATATTTATGTCCCCTTAATATCTATATTGTCTATGGTGATTTTCCCTCTTTCATTCCTTGTATTTGTACTTGATGTCTTCTTTTGCTCTTGGACCATTCAACTAGTTTATCAATTATACTGACTATATTTATTATGATTTTTTAGAACATAACTTTTTTTTGAGAGAGAGAGAAAGCATGCACAAGTGTGAGCCAGGGGCAGGGGGGTGGCAGAGGGAGAGGGAGAGAATCTCAAGCAGGCTCCATATCCAGTGCAGAGCCCAATGCTGGGCTGAATCTCTCAACTCTGAGATCAAGACCTGAGCTGAAATCAAGAGTCAGACATCTGGGGCACCTGGGTGGCTAAGTGGGCTAAAGCCTCTGCCTTTGGCTCAGGTCATGATGGATCAAGCCCCACATCGAGCTTTCTGCTCAGCAGGGAGTCTACTTCCCTTCCTCTCTCTCTGCCTGCCTCTCTGCTTACTTGTGATCTCTGTCTGTCAAATAAATAAATAAATAAAATCTAAAAAAAAAGAAAATAGAGTCAGACACCTAACTGACTGAGCCATCCAGGTGCCCCTATACTGACTTCTTAAAGGAACCTGCTTTTGGTTTCACTGATTCACCTGTTTTTGTCTCTCAATTTAATGCTCTCATCTTATATTTTTCCTTCTCCTTGCTTTTTCTTAAGTTTGCTCTTCTTTAGTTAGTTTCTTTTGTGAAATCTTAGATCATTGATATGAAATCTTTCTTTTATGGTATAAGCCTCAAATATTATAAATTTTCCTGCAGTACTGCTTTAGTTATGTCCCACAAATTCTGGTTATGTTGTGTTTTTGTTAAAACTCAGAATATTTTCTCATTTCCTTTGTGATTTCCACTTTGATCTATGGGGAGTTTCTTTTTCTTTTTCTTCTTTTTCTTTTTCTTTTTTTTAATTAATTTTTAAAAATTTTTAATAAACATATAATGTGTTTTTAGTCCCAGAAGTATAGGTCTGTGAATTGCCAGGTTTATACACTTCACAGCACTCACCACAGCACACCCCCCGCAATGTCCATAACCCCACCACCTTCTCCTGACCCCCCCTCCCTCCAGCAATCCTTAGTTTGTTCTGCGAGATTAAGAGCCTCTTATGATTTGTCTTCCTCCCGATCCCATCTTGTTTCATTTGTTCTTTTCCTACCCCCAAACTCTCCACATTGCATCTCCACTTCCTCATATCAGGGAGATCATATGATAGTTGTCTTTCTCTGATTGACTTATTTCACTAAGCATAATACCCTCTAGTTCCATCCAAGTCGTCACAAATGGAAAGGTTTCATTTCTTTTGATGGCTGCATAGTCTGGAATACTTCTTTTTCTGATGTCTAGTTTAATTGTGTTACAGTTAGAGAATATGGTTTGTATAGTTTGACCTGTTTTAAGTTTGTTGGGCTTCGTTTTATAGCCCAGAATAAGTTTTTTCTTTGTGAATGTCACTTGTACACTTTTCTTAACAATACCTTATGAAGAGCTGACGTTTTACATTTTGGTGGGGTCCAGTAGGAGTTGATGGTTGTTACACAGCTGTACTAATACCCTGCAGAGAGGTAATAAGAAACTAAAGGTGGTTAACAAATAGCTAAAGGCCATGTGTGAGAGCCAGCAAGTCTCCTTGGTAGTTTGCAAAGAGGACTGTACCTCCCGCAGTGGGAAAACAGGCACAGTTGAGGAATAAGTTCAGGATCTGCTAGTTAAGATCCTGCAGCTCCAGAGATGTTTGAATTGTCAGCCAAATTCAGATCCGTTGTTGGAAGGGTCCCTGAAACATGAGATGTGGACATCTGAGAGGATGCTGTTGAAGATTTTGGCCCTGTAGATTCCCCCCTAAATCCCTCTGAGCTTGCAGAAATGGTCCACCATTCTTGAGTAAAAGCTAGCACGTCTCCCATGAGGGAAGAAACTGAAGTCTTCTCCATTGCAAGGCAACAGGTACCCCTCAGTCCTCAGAGATGCCTCATCTCTCCTGTTTGCCAGACCAACAACTAGAGTTAAATCCCAGCATAACCTAACTCAGGATGTGATGGGTCTGATAAGGAAGAAAAGGATTACACACGGAAAGAGCTGGAAAGAATGTGCTAGCATGTCCTGTAGAAGCCATACTATTCCCTGGGATTGGATTTTAAGGGTGCTTCTACAAGGGACCTGGAATGTAAGATTGAATTATTGAGAATGAATGGACTCAGGGCATTTTCTTAGGGTAGGAGATTTAACATCCTAGCAAAGACCCCTGTGCCTGGTACAAATTTACTTAGTGTGTCTCTTAGAAACCTGGAGAAAGAGCTCATGCTGTGGCAACTGGATCCCAGTGTTTCTCTAGCAGGGGGTAGAGGAGGGAATGAAAAGGCTCAGGAAAGTGGAATATATTACATAGGGCCACAAAACCCACCAGAGAATTATGTTCTACAGGGGAACCCAAAGTACTCATCATTCACCAAGGTCCTCAGGAATGTGCTAGTTAGTGTGAGGGGCACAAGCATCAGTAAGAAATTAAATGGTAGCTCTCTTTTGCATGTCAGGAATGATGACAGGGTAGAAGAGGTGATCACAGAGTTTGGCTTGTTAATAGCCATGAGGATGATGGGTAATCGAGTAATAGAGGCTAGAAGCCAGAACTGACACATTCTCCAATAAAAATAACTTTTTTTAAAAAAGAGTTATTCAGGTGATTCTAAGGTGCATCTAGTTTTGGGATCTCTAATCTCTGGTGCCTAGCCCAGTGCTCTTTCTTTTAAATCACTATGCCCCCTCCTTATTTATTTAACTGTGTTCATAAACACACCATTATTTTTCTCCTGTAACAAAAGTCACTTTTCATTGTAGAAATTTAGGGTAAAGGAAATAAAAAAGAAGACAAAATAATTTTTGGTATCACATACAACACTGAAACAAACATTCTAGTAGCTAAATCTCTACGTATTTCCATGATTATTTTCTTGAAATAAATTCCTGGAAGCAGAATTTTTGTGGCTAGGCCGATATATGTTTTTAGGGTTTTTTTGGTCCATGCCATCAAAATGCCTCAGAGATTTGCCAGATTACTTTCCCAATTTCAACCTATCAGTGTCCCTATTCCTCATTCTGTTCCCTCCACTAGTTTTAATTTCATATGGTTCTGCCAGTTTAATAGGTGAAAATTGTCTCTATTTACATCACTTTATTATTTGGGAGATTGAACTTGTTCATGTTTAAACTTGTCTTCATGTTTGTTTTCCTTCTGTGTTTCTTTTTTGAATTCATATAGTTACCAATTTGGGGAAAAGGTTTTGATTTGTAATGGTAGTTTATATACTAGGTTCTGCTCCCCTCCTTTGTCATTTGACTTCAGTATTCTTCATAATATTTTTCCTTATATAATAAGGTTTTGTTGGTTTGCTGGTTTTTATTACATCACATATGACAACTTTCCTTTTCATGTTAAATTGACATGACATTTTAATCATATATTTATATTAGATATAGTCAGTACCTCAAGAGTTTCTATTGTGTTTCATTGAGCTCTTTCTGTGGTAGTATTATGCTTTTAAAATTATTTTGTAATACAAGTACCCTTTAATGTTTTTCTTTTACACAGTTTCCTGATGGATCACATTTATTCTTTTTATTAAAATTCAATTAGCCAACCTATTAGTTTCAGATGTAGAGTTCAGTAATTTGTCAGTTGCATATAACAACCAGTGCTCATCACAACACGTACCCTCCTCAATACCCATCATCTGGATACCCCACCCCTTCCCTTCTGTAACTCTCAGTTTGGTTCCCAGAGTTCAGAGTCTCTCATGGTTTGTCTCCCTCTCTGATTTCTTCCCATTCAGTTTTCCCCCCCTTCCCCTATGGTCCTCTGCCCTATTTCTTATGTTCCACATATGAGTGAAACCATATAATTGTCTTTCTCTGGTTGACTTATTTTGCTCCGTATAATACTTTCCAGATCCATATCCATGTAAATGGTAAGTATTCATCCTTTCTGGTGACTAAGTAATATTTCATTGTATATATGTACCATATCTTCTTTACCCATTCATCTGTTGATGGACATCTCAGCTCTTTCCACAGTTTGGCTGTTGTGGACATTGCTGTTATAAACATTGTGATGCACGTGCCCCTTCAGATTACTACATTTGTATCTTTGGGGTAAATTGATAGCAGTGCAATTCCTGGGTTCTGCATTTATTCTTTCTGATGAGCACAAGATTAATTTTAAGTTCTAGAGTAAATTCCACTGTTCTTTTTTTTTTAAGATTTTATTCATCTATTTGACAGACAGAGAGATCACAAGTAGGCAGAGAGGCAGGCCGAGAGAGAGGGGGAAGCAGGGGCCCCGCTGAGCAGAAAGCCTGATGCGGGGCTCGATCCCAGGACCCTAGATCATGACCTGAGCCAAAGGCAGAGGCTTAACCCACTGAGCCACCCAGGCACCCCAAATTCTACTGTTCTTAAAATTGTGTTCAATGTATAGAATAATTTGGAAAAATGAACATTTGTGTGATATCAAACCTTCACATTCAGTAACATGGCATGAGACTTCATTTATTCTTGTACAATTTTGTTTCCTTAAAGAAGGCTTTGTGATATTTTGGTGTATTTTAAATATTTCTTAATAATTTTAGAATAATCAAATTCTTAGATATAGATATTTTATTTCTTTCTCCTGCCACCCTTGTCATATGGTTCTCTTCTTCACTAAAAATTGTATTTAGTGGTCTTATGCTAACAGCCATGTTCTTGGCCTACCAAATAAATACACCATGCATTTTTTGGCCAGAACAGAAAATGAGAAATTTAGGAGGGAAACCCCTAAGATAAATGATATCCAAGGAAAGGATGGCTGTGCTTTTAGGGTTTTAGAGTGGATACTTGATGAAAGTTTGACTCATTGATTCAATAAAGTAGTTTAATTGATTCTCAGGGTTTGGTGTAATAGATTGTTAGTTCCTGTCTCCAGGCAGTGGTTATTATAAGCCTGGCATTTCACTTTGATGATGAGGAAAAACTCCCTTCAGCAACTTGAAAAGCCATTTGGGCTGAGGATAGAAATGGTAGCACTCAGTGTGAAAGTGTTAGAGGAAAGCAATCACAGTTTCCATCAGAGGTACCATTCTCATTAATGAGCTTGAGATCTTAATGGAATTGTACAGCATTGTGTGTGTTTGGGTGTATGAGTGTGTTTTAAGGATGAAAAGAAAAACCAAAGAATATGACCACTTGGAATATATGCTAGTTATTTAACTTTAAAAATGATTCTTTTTCAAAGTAGCATCTCAAACTAAGAGAATAAAGCCTGTGATTCTTGGTCATACATTCTGGCTTTTAATTTTATGCAGTTCAGCACTTTATTATAGGCTCCTTTTCTTTGGTGTTGAGAATGTTAATTCTGTCTTCCCAGAAAGGTTGTAAAACCACTGAATGCCTAGACCCACAGAGAGAGAAGTGCTGAATGGCACTACATGGTTGAAGTCCCCATAACAACGTGTCAATGCACTTAAACTCAAATAGTGCCAAGTTTTGACTCTTTCTTCCATTTTCACTTGCTGGATATTAAATGTGTTCAGATCTGCTTTAGGTAATACTCTTGGCTATTGCATGAAGGCCACATTTTAGGGAGATGAGAGTGGGGATGGAGAAGAGTTAAGGTATCATTGCAACAGTTCAGGCGAGACATAACAAGAGCTGAGATTAGGTAGGCCAGTGACAGTAGCATGGACAAGAGGGGACAGATTTGAGGCCTGTTTAGGAGGTAAAATATGTAGGATTTGATAGGTACAGGAAGATGCAGTCAGGGATAAATGATAGAGTTAATTTGAAGGCACGAAATTTATATTTGAATTTTAGTGGCTTCTTTGTTGTGTGATTTGGGCCACTTGGGGATTTATTTGAATGCACCATTCACAAAATTGAGAATATTAATACCTGCTACATAAGGTTGTTGTGCGGATTAAATCAAATACCTAACAATGCTTTATCAATTCTAAAGCACTACATCAAAGTTAGACTTTATTTACTTCATTAACAATGCTGTATCTCAGGACATCTAGGTGGCTCAGTTGGTTAAGTGACCAACTCTTGACTTTGGCTCAGGGTCCTGGGATGGAGCCCCATGCTAGGCTCCCTGCTCAACAAGGAGTCTGCTTCAGGATTCTCTCTCTCCCTTTGACCCTCCCCTACTTGAATACGTCACACACGTGTGCACTGTAGAATTCTCCCTCTCCCTCTCTGAAATATATAAACAAATCTTTAAAAATCATACTTTGTTTCAAGAGGGTACTGATATTTATAGATCCATGTACAAAAAAGATCAAATAATGATATCTGTATTTTTTATCCTTAGTGTGTGAGGGTATCTCAAAGGGCATATTGATGAGGTATTTTCAGTATCATATAACTTGTTTTCCTCTCTGTCTAAAAGGATGCTAAGGTATAAAGAAAAAAAAAAGAAAAGCTAAAATGTAAACCTTTTCTTAAAACCTAGCTCAAATTCTAGATTCTTAATATATTTGGTGGTAAAGTCACACTCTCTCCCTTGGCCTTTTCCCCCCTATCTATAAACTAGAGTATGGGCCAAGGTCTTATTTTTACCATCAGGTAGTAACTATTTCTTAACTCCCAACATTTGTATTAGCCCACTTCAAGAAGAGCTACTGAAATAGTTTCGGCCCTTGCCAAACTAATGGAAAGGATAACCTTCCAGTTGGAGAAAGTAACTCTCATTTTCCTGGAGCTTCAGGAAATATTATCAGGAAATAATGAGTGGTATAATTTTTTCCTTGCTCTTCTTCCCCAAAGGACAATCACAGTCTTGTATCTCAGAGGTCCAAGATTAGGTATTATTGTATTTTCCATACTGAACTCCCTGTTTCCCTCCATGGTCAAAAACGTTCCTCTTGGGGCACCTGGGTGGCTCAATTGGTTGTGTCTGACTCTTGCTTTCAGCTCAGATCATGATCTCTGGGTCATAAGATGGGGCCTTCACATTGGGCTCCTTGCTCAGTTCAGAGTCTGCTAAATATTCTCTCCCTTTCCCTCTCCCTACCCCCTCCCCCTCTCCATGCACTCTCTCTTTCTCTCTCTCAAATAAAGAAAATCTTTTAAAAAATTATGAAAAAGCTCTCTCCTCTCTCCTCTCTATCTCACTGTTAAAGGCAAGCCTTCCCATTCCTTAAGACCCACCTCCAATATTAGCTTCTCTGAAATTCTCCCTCTTCCCCAGGGTTTGCTGTTTTTTGATTGTTGAAGACTATAGTAGTCTATTTAATGACTAACCCAAACTAATTTGCAAAGACATGTATTCTTTTTCACTTCACTGAAATGTCTGTTCTTTAGCTTGTGTTCAGCTAGTATTTTGACAGAGATTGCCTTGGCTTCCTGGAGCTAAAACAAATAAACAAATGATACCTCTCTCAGTCATTACAGATTAGTTCTGTAGGGCACACAATCAACATTTAGGCTTACACTCATTCTAGGAACCAACCCAAGATGAAACCTTAGCATATTCTTGGGTCTTTTCTAAACATAATTCTTGTCCTGGGCATGCACGTGACTTTCTAAATTGCCAGGGATGCACAGCTGCTTTTGAGTATCTTGGTTTCACAAAGAAATTCTCTTCAGGTTTTGTTCCCATGCCTTAGGTGGTCTATTGTATGCATCAGCTATAATTTTTCCCCCTGTATCTGAGGGTTGTTAGTCCAGCTTAATGTGTTTTTGAGCAAAGTCGTACCACTTTTCTAGCCTGAGTCTGGAGTTAGGCAGAACAGAGTTGAGTTCCTTATGTCAGTCTTTGAGGTAGCCCCAAAGAGGTTAAAGCAGACATACACAGTCTGTTCTGCTCCCTCCAGAACCAGGGACAATAGTCCCACATTGGGAATGTAGGTTGCCACTATTTAGAGAGCAAGGTCACTACCAGAGAGTGGGGGAGGTGGAGCAAGGGCAAGTAAAATGCCATGAAACTTGCCTATGTTTTTTACATTGCCTTTTTCTTGATTGTTTGTTTGCTTGGTTGCTTTAAACATTCGACTGTTTTCTAGAATTCTGACAAAGTTGATTCTGACAGTTTCTGCTTGTTTTTTGATGTTTCTCTGGGGGCAGGGGTGGATGTAAGCTTGGAGCTGTCTATTCCATCATTTAGCTGATGTCACTCATCTGTAATATCTTTTATCATTATATAATTACCTTAACTGGTACATGTGTGTGTGCCTATGTATGTGTGTGCTCTTGAATTATTGTCTGGGGTTACTTACTTTCAGCCTGAAAAACTTACTTTAATATTTCTTGTATAGCAGGTCTGCTAGCAGTGAATTCTCTCAGTTTTTTTTTTTTTTAATGTGGAATGTCTTTATTTCCTCTTCATTTTTTAAATATAGTTTTGCTGGATATAGGATTCTTGGTTGACAGGTGGTGTTTCTTTTTTGAGCATTTTGAATATGTTCTCATACTGCTTTCTGGCCTCCAATGTTTCTGATGAGAAGTCAGCTATTTATCTCATGGGGGCTTCCTTCTAACTGATGAGCCATTTTTCTCTTGCTGCTTTCAAGATTTTCTCCTTTTCTTTGTCTTTCAGCCCTTTTACTATTATGTGTATGTTTGGGGGGTCTCTGCTTTTATACAGTTTGGAGTTTGTTGAGATTCTTGGATGTGTTGATGTTTTTCAAGAAATTTAGCAAGTTTTGAGCCATTATTTCTTTTTAGAGATTTACATATTTATTTGAGAGAGAGAGAGAGAGAGAGAGAGAGAGAGCATGTGCGCATGCATGAGTCAGGGAAGAGGTTGAGGGAGAGGGAAAGAGAGAATCTCAAGCAGACTGCCCACTGAGCATGGAGCCTGACATGGGACTTGATCTCAAGACTCTGAGATCATGACCTGAGCTGAAATTAAGAGTTGGCTGCTTAACCAACTGAGCCACCCAGGCTGGCACTCTGAGCCATTATTTCTTTAAACACCTTTAAACATCTTTTCTTCTCTTTTCTGTCTTCTCCTCTGTTGATCCCATTATGCTTACGTTGGTGCCCTTATAGTGGTATCCCATATTTCTATGAGACTCTCTTCATGTTTTCTTTTTTCTTCCCTCTGTTCTTCAGATGGCAAAACCCTATTGATCTGCAAATTCAGAAATTATTTCTTCTGTCAGTTCATATCTCCTCAAGTGAAATTTTCACTTCAGGTATTGTACTTTTCAGTACTAGAATTGTAATTTCATGTTCTTTTATAATTTCTACTTCTTTGTAGGTATTCCCTATTTGACTAGACATTTTCATCATAACTACTTTTATTAAGTATGGTTCCCTTTACTTCTTCGAACACACTTTTAATGACTACTTGGAGCCTTTGTTAAATAGGTCACCTGTTCCATCTTACAGATTGTTTTCTGTTGTCTGATCTTCCCCCTTTATGTGTGTCAGTTCTTCCTGTTTCATAAATTTTATGGAAGCTGGACATTTAGATAATATAGCAAGTCTGGGGGCTGGCCCCACTCACACCCTCTGGGCTTATTATTGTTGTTTTCTATTTATTTGTTTGGTGACTGGATGGATTACATCAGTGAGGTCTATTTACTCCTGCAAGGTGAGGCCTCTGATGTTGTACCTTAGAAGGTACAGCCTAGACATGCTCCGAGTCACCCTGGGATGACAGTGGTTTTAGTAAGGCTCTCTTTGATGATCTCTTTCCCTGACTACATACAGATGATGATAAGCTCCATTAACTATAGGATTATTACTATGCTGCTTTAATTTTTTAAAATTAAAAAAATAATAATTCCACTCTACTTACGTATAGAATACTCCTAACTCCTGGTTGGGGGAGCAGAAAGAGGTTGCAGAAAACATGGTGGCACTGGCTCTCAGAGGAGTTGAGACACAAGACTTAAAACCTTGGGGATTAGCAGGTGTGGCTTTAGCAAAGTGACAGTTGAGTGGTGGTAACAGTTGTGGTGATGCTGATGGTAAGGAACGGGTAGTGAGGTTAGAATTTTAGAAAAGCTAATTTTAAAGGGATAAAAATTATTAATAAACCAAGTCTTCTGGTGTTTCCCTCTTCCCACTTGTTAAAGGGAATTCTAGCTTGGTATATGTCAGTCTCTTTTTTTTCCTGCACCCTGGAAAGGCAGCTCTGTCTTACCAGATCCACTCTTGGAGTTTTGTGGCATAGAATAAATTGAGTAAAGGTGGGGAGGGGTACCTCACTGGCTTGGTCAGTAGAACATGTACCTCTTGATCTTGGGGTTGTGAATTCAAGCCCCACGTTGGGTACAGAGCTTACTTAAAAAAAAAATAAGGGGAAGAACAGGAATATAAGACATTAATAAGAGACATAGAGAGTAGAGAACTGGAGAGATCTTTTAGTGATTATAAAGAGAGAGTTGTGACTTAAGAAGGAAATGAATGAAAGAGAAATGGGACATTTTAAGGACATGTTGATATATCTTAGGAATCCTGATTCACAGTTATGCTGGTTATTCTCCACTTGTTCTTGCAGAGTCATTCTCCACCCTTCTCTGCTTTGCTTTGTACCCCTGGAGGCTCTAGGTTTTGTACCTCCTGGGTCTTTGGGGCTTCCATTGGATTCAGTTAATGGGAGGGACTAGCTTAAGACCAGTGGATGGGGAAGAAAGAAGATGGCAGAGAAGTAGCAGGCTGAGACTACTTCAGCTAGCCGGAGATCAGCTAGATAGCTTATCTAAAGATTGCAAACACCTGAAAATCCATCGGCAGATCAAAGAGAAGAAGAACAGCAATTCTGGAAACAGAAAAACAACCACTTTCTGAAAGGTAGGACCGGCGGAGAAGTGAATCCAAAGCGACGGGAAGCTAGACCGCGGGGGGAGGGGCCGGTTCCCGGCAAGCGGCGGAGCAACGGTGCACAAAATTAGGACTTTTAAAAGTCTGTTCCGCTGAGGGACATCGCTCCAGATGCTACCCGGGGCAAAGCCCACTCGGCGTCAGCGTGGCCTCAGGTCCCGCAGAGTCACAGAAGGATTGGGGGTGTCTGAGTGTCGCAGAGCTTGCGGGTATTGGAACAGGAAAGCCGGCTACAGAGAGAGAGCCGACAGTAAGCTCGCAGCTCGGGGTGACCTTGAACCGGTCGCAGGCTCAGTGAGCTCGGAGCGCGGCCGGAGGTCAGGCAGACGGGAGTAACTGGGCGCTGTTCTCTGAGGGTGCACTGAGGAGTGCGGCCCTGGGCTCTCGGCTCCTTCAGGCCTGAGACCAGGAGGCCGCCATTTGTATTCCCGTCCTCCGGAACTCTACGGAAAGCGCTCAGGGAACAAAAGCTCCTGAAAGCAAACCCGAGCGGATTACTCCCCCCGGGCCCCGGGTAAGGGCGGTGTAATTCCGCCTGGGGCAAAGAC
>NC_081575.1:13637525-13655072 GCF_022355385.1 Mustela nigripes
AAAATAAGTACTTGTGGGCATTAAAAAAAAAAAAAAGATCAGTGGATGGGAAGAGAGAGAGAATTGGGGTAGGGTTTTCCTTCCCCATTCTTTCATGGCTATAGCTCTGACTGAGTTCTAGTAATACCACCTCCTGCCACCCCACCACCAAACCCTCTGGCTCCTCAGTCCTAAGCATGGTAGCAGCTTTCCTCTGTTCTTAGTCTCCAGGTGCTTTATCCTCTTTGTTGGTTTCTCTTAACCTGCCTACCCTTTTGTAAAAATGATCTCTATATTAAACCTTCCTCACTTATACCCTTTGAATGTGCCATCTATATCCTGCTGGGACTCTGACCCATACAGCAATGTTTAAAAAATACAAATGAAAATTTGGCTTATTTTGAAATTACTCTTGATTGCATAGGCTGTTTTTGGCTAGGATCCAGTTCCAGGAATAAACACAGAATAACAACCTTTATGTGTTTTATAATATAGGATAATCACAGTCTCTTATATAAAGTTCTCTAAGTCTAGGAAGGGGGCATGAGAAAATGAATTATGTTTCTGGCAGGGTTTTGAGGTAATGCTGGATAAATTTAGAAGGGAAATAGATAGACTCCATACTTATTGCTCCATCTGTGGGCTTTATGATTTCAGACATGTAATTTGATTTCCTAATGGCTCTGACTCGTCTTAATGAAGTCAGCTAATGCTTTCCTTTAATTTTAATAGAAACTAATTTTATTTCCCTCTCGCCTTTCTAAATTATATTTTCTCCTCTATCACCAAAAGAGCTATAGTTGACACATGTAGACTTCCAGGGCCCCTAGAATCAGTATTTAATAGGTTTAACAATAATGTATAGCTACAGAACATAATACTTATTACAAGAAATCCTGGTATACATAGCAACTTGGTGGAATGTTTAATTCCAAACAGACAATTCAGGAACCACACTTAAAATTTCAGCCCCTTGGGTAACTTTTTCAATTGTTCCTAATGATCGGCTATTAACACAAGTTGACCATTGAGAAGGCAATTAAATGAAAAGAGCTGTGTCCGGTTCATGCTTGTTTTCCTTGGCTCTTCATAAATCATCATTTCTTTCTTTCTTCTTTTTTTTCTTTTTTCTTTTTTTTTTTTTTGGAGGGAGAGAGAGAGAGAGAGCAAGGAGCAAGCACAGAAGGGCAGAGGGAGAGAGAGAATCTTAAGCAGGCTCCACTCCCAGAATGAAGCTCCACACAGGGCTTGATCTCTCCATCCTGAGATTGTGATGTGAGCTGAAATCAAGAGTCAGATGCTTAACTGACTTAGCCACCCAGGCACCCCACTTCTTTCCATTTTTGTACAGAACTTTCTGCCTTTGCTCAATAGGTACATTCATGAGGAGTTGCATATGGAGAAAAGCCTTTCTAAAATGTACTACTGAAAAAAATCCTGGTATGAATCTTTTTGTAAAGAAATAGTTTCTAATTTATCTTCAAGTAAATTCAACATTGGAAATTCCAATTTTACATATAAGCTGTGCCACATTTGTAACTTGTTTGCTTTTCCCCAGCATTTCTTAAAGCACCTGCAGAGCCTATTTAGGGGAACAAATTGACTTTAATAAGCATTTGTAACTTTCAGCTATTTTCTGAACTAAGTTCTGTGTGAAGTCTGAGCTTTAGGCCACTACTCCATTTGGCTTGTCTGAGAGAAGACTTTGTGGCTGATTCGAGACAAGGTAAGTAGGGCAGCCTGCTTGGCAACGCTGCTGCTTGCATCCTTCTATCTTGGTCTTTGTCTTCTCCACTCAAAAAAGGCTACACATGAAGATTTTTAGCTCATCTCTTCAATGCCTAGACTTCTCTGATCAGTCAGTATGAGTTCTTCATGAGTGGGGATCTTTATAAAGCATGTATGGCAAAGCTGAAGGGTTGCTGAGTTTCCCACTACAAACCCAATGCTGACAGGCCCATATGCTATCAAGCCCATCTGGCTCAAGTCTTCAAAGTAAAGGTGCACAGAGCAGATCAAGGAGCCATAAGAAGTCATTAAAATTTCCCTCCTGTGTCTTGTAGTAGCATATTAAATGTTATGATTTAATGAATTGTTTAACTTCCCTTCTATACACCCCAGATTGTTAAAGGAGAGCCACAAGGCAGCAATGATTTATCCTCAGCCAATGTTTGGAGAAAAAAAATGTTGTGATCAGTCACCCTTCACTTTTTTGGCCTTCCTGGGCCCATGTCTGTGTCTGTGACTTAAGCCCTTATATTCCAGCAAGCCAAGAAAAAAATAAGGGCAAAGTGTAGGAGAAGTGAATAACCATTCACTGAGTACCCATTATGTGCCAAATCTTTGTGGCAAGGGCTTTATATACAGTATTTGAGTTAATCTTAATTAAACCTTCATAAATCGCTGCTATCATTAGTCCTATTTAACAAATGAGAGAACTAAGACCATGTTGATTGAAGTCATAGAGTATACATTCAGTGGCGGATCCGGACTCTAAACCCTGGTTTATTTAGCTTCAAAAGCAGCCCAGTTTTCATCATACCATTGATAACGGCCCCCTTTGTAAGACACCTGTCTCTCTGAGTTTCCTTTACATTTTGAGCCAGGTCTTTATGAGTGGACAATGTCTCTGACAGAATTATATAAAACTAAAAAAGGTATTTGGGGGAATGCCTGGGTGGCTCAGTTGGTTAAGCTGCTGCCTTCAGCTCAGGTCATGATCCCAGCGTCTTGGGATCGAGTCCCACATCGGGCTCCTTGCTCCGCAGGGAGCCTGCTTCTCCCTCTGACTCTGCCTGCCACTCTGTCTGCCTGTGCTCACTCTCGCTTGCTCTCTCTCTGACAAATAAATAAAATAAAATCTTTTTAAAAAAAAGGTATTTGGGAATTATAGCCCATCTCTGTGCCTCTTTGTTAAAACTACTTATATGGGCGCCTGGGTGTCTTAGTGGGTTAAAGCCTCTGCCTTTGGCTCGGGTCATGATCCCAGGGTCCTGGGATCGAGTCCCACATCAGGCTCTCTGCTCAGCAGGGAGCCTGCTTCCCCTTCTCTCTCTCTCTACCTGATTTTCTGCCTACTTATGATCTCTGCCTGTCAAATAAGTAAATAAAATCTTAAAAAAAAAAAAAGACTGTACCTACACTATGAGATGACATGCGGGAGTCATGAACTTCCAAGATCCTTCTATACTGGTTTATAGGAATGAATTTAATCTTCTATTTCAGAATCAGAATGTCTGCATTAGATGATACTTTTCTCACATTCCCAGCCTCTCTCATACTCAGCCCTCAGATTGCACAGGTGAGTGACTGGTGTTGGCATTGTTCTTTGTGCTTTTCCTTGTCCAATAACCACAAGCTGGACTGAAAAGGCAGCAGGAAACTAGCTATAGCCATGTGACCAGACACACTAAATGCTTCCATGTCTCAAGGAACCATGTAGGATGTGGGTCTTGCCCTGCTAACTATTTTGCACTACTGTTGCTTCATCCGCTTCATCTGCTCTTGGTAACCCACCCAGCACATCCCTGCTGTTACTTGAAGTTTTCTAGACTTTTATCTGTATGGCTTTTGAAGTAGTAGGTAGAACTCCTGGGGTCTACTGGCTTTGGTGGAGATGAGCAGCCATGAGAACTCCCTTCAGCCAGCAGTGGAGGAAGACAGAGGTGATGAGTAGAGGCTCCATAGGCTCCTGCTGGGACTCCTAAACCATCTGGTATTTAACTTACTTCCTTGACTTGACTTCCTTCAAGTCAAGCTTATTAACTTTGCCAGCCCTTAAATAGCTGGCAGCACTGGGCTGTCAAATGTAAAATAGAGGAGTTTGCTTCATGTGAACACCCCAGACCTCTCTCCAGTGACTGTCTGGAAGAGGCTTTCCTACCCATGAGTGGTGTATCTCAAGCAAAATCATGAGAGGAAACTACTTTTCAAAAATTGCCGTAAAAAGTACTATAGCCTAGTTGGGCACTGGGAAATTAGAACAGATAAAGACAGTAGGTAGGGCTGAATAAGAATGTCCTAGCTGAAGAAAAAAAAAAAAAAAAAGAATGTCCTAGCTGAATGTTAGCCTGTTAGGGTTTATTATTTTACTGATGGGGATGTAGGACCAAGAAAGATTGGAGACATGCATTAGCAGTCATCTAGGTAACCCTTTGCATTCCATTATTAGGAAGAAACTTAAATTTTCATTTGGCTCAAGGCTCTGCCAAGAGCTGTATTGGAGAAACTTTCATGGGTATGAGCAGAGCACGTAACAAAAGTTGGAGTTTTGGGCTGCTTCTCTAAATGCCTTTCTTCCTTATCACTCCCTTATTCTCTTGAGATGCTGTGAAGTGGCCACTAATCCCATGTAAAGTCCTTGGTCCCCTGTTTTGTTTTGTTTTTTCCAATAAAGTGCTGTTGGGGACTAGTGGACTAGTTTATCCAAGGTCAATGAGAAAGGTTTATGTGTCATTCAGTCTGTCTTCCTGCTGCAAACTTCAAATTACATGTGACAGTGCTTTGTCACTTCCCCTCATAGTTCCCTGCATCACTCAGAGAGAGGCCCCCAAAGATCCTTGAGAAGAAAAAAAAAATATATATATATATATATACTTGATGTTTCCTGTGCTTCACTCCTCCCTTCATGTGACACTCAGTCTCCTTTTCTTGGCTTCCTGTAGCCAATACCAGGGAATAGCAGGGTAGTGTCCTTCATAGGCAACATCTCTGATGCCCCCAGAATTCTCTCCTTTTTTTCTACCCCTCGAAGACGTCTTGTTGACTTTGTGCTCTGATTGGTCAAAGCAAACCAAGGAGCAATTTGAATGAAGGACAGAGAAGCCAGGTTTAAGGAAGGCAAACACAGGAGCAGTGTAGGGGAAAAGAGCAGGTGGCTAGGAGAGTAAGGCTTCTCTCGCTTATTCTGGAAGTGTGGTTGTGATTAGTGTTGAAAACAGATTTCTGTGACAGGGATTTGATTTTCTTGGGTTTTTCCCTGTGTCTGGCCCCACTGAGACATTGTCAGAGCTCAGCTCCTTCATATCATTCATAATTTACTCTGTTAGCTGTGAGATCTTGCAGAGCCATATCATGTCATTCTCCAACCTTGAGTCACTAATATTGAGGCCCCCTCAAAAACAGGATGCCTCATTAGTAAGCCTTATTAATATACATATATAGTTGTTCTCCTAATCGATTTTAAAAGGAATTAACAGGGGCGCCTGGGTGGCTCAGTGGGTTAGGCCTCTGCCTTTGGCTCAGGTTATGATCTCAGGGTCCTGGGATTGAGCCCCACATCAGGCTCTCTGCTCAGAGGGGAGCCTGCTTTCCCCCTCTCTTCCTGCCTCTCTATCTACTTGTGATCTCTCTCTGTCAAATAAATAAATGGAATCTTTAAAAAAAATACAAGGAATTAACAGCAGATGTTGTTCATGAAACATTAACTATAACTACTTTAATAAGAATATGAGTAGGGCATATGATATTATAATTTTAAAACCTTAATATAAGGAACTGCCCAGCTTGAGACTTCACTCCATGTTTACCATGGGCTTGTATCGATCCATTGCTGTGGGATTTAAATGACGAAGAAGAAAGGAACATTATGATCGGAAGAGGCCCAAAGGGAGTCAAAACTCCAGCCTCAGTGAATCCATGGCCTAGCGTTATCTAATAATGAGTTACAAATATCTGTAGTTGGAAAGGAGACCTGTATTTGTATTTTTCATTGGAAAGAATTTTTAGAAATGCTAATACAATTTTCCCCTTTCCCTTTCCCACGATCTCCAGAAAATTTAATGCTATAGCTATAACTGCTTAGTGACATAACCTTTTTGAACTGTATATGTTGTTCAGTCATTCAGCATTCAATATGTAATGCACTGATCACCTGTACCTTCTGTCTAGATCAGAATAGGCTTTGTGATGAGTTATTCAATCACTTCAAATATTCTCCCTCCCCTAACACCTTCCTAATTCCATATCTAGATAAGAAAATTACCTCTGCAGTGATTTAGTGGCAGAGCCAAAATCAGAGCTCAGGTCTTCTGATTCCTAGATAACCAGTCTTCCCACTGTCTAATATTCCCCACTATGGGGGCTCCAGAAAAGTAAAACACTCAGTCTTCCCTGCAGGGGGCCTACTTGACACGTGCTGACAGCTACCAAAGTGCTTCATATTTTGTTGGAGATTACCGTATCTTCAGTGAGGCCTTTTAAAAAGGAGCTTCACAATAGCTGGCAAGATTGCTAAAATAACACAGTTAACTTGACACTGCATATACTCTTGACTTTGCCTGTTAGAGCACTAATAAAAATCACCAAAAAAAATTAAAGTTGATAAGAATAGATGTATGGGTGTTAATTAGGCAGTGTCAATGACATAAGAAAATGAAGAACAGTTTTTTTATTGTAGAATATATTTCTGGATGCCTGGGTGGCTCTGTTGGTTGGGTGTCCAACTCTTGATTTCAGTTTGGGTAGTGATCATGGGGTCATGGGACCAAACCCCACATCGGGCTCCTTGCTCAGCATGGAATCTGCTTGGAATTCTCCCTCTCCCTCTGCCCCTCCCCCACTCACACTCTCTCAATAAACAAACAAATAAATAAATAAATATCTTTAAAAAAAAATTTCTTGTGACAATATGCACAATAAGATCCGTATTTATATAAAATATATTAAAATTACATAGTTTTACCAAGTGGTAGTAGGAATAATATCTGAGTAGTAGGATTCCAGTTGGAAAATTTCATTTTCCTTTGTGTTTTCTTAAAGAGTTTATTTATTTATTTATTTGATAGAGGGTGAGAGATTACAAGTGGGCAGAGAGGCAAGCAGAGGGAGAGGGAGAAGCAGGATCCCCACTGAGTAGAGAGCCTGATGTGGGGCTTGATCCCAGGACCCTGAGGTCATGACCTGGGCCAAAGGCAGAGGCTTAACCAAATGAGCCACCCAGGCGCCCCTCCTTTGTGTTTATATATTTTCCAGATTCTTTACAAAGACAATGAATCACTCTAGTGCCTAGAAAAAACAGTTTTAATTGCTTTGAGACAAGATAAACATATATACAGGATTGGGAACTCTTGAGCTATGTGCCTTATAGAGTGGTTCTCCCAGAGTAACTATTCTTTTTTTTAAATTAACATATAATGTATTATTTGTTTCAGGGGTACAAGTCTGTGAATCATCAATCTTACACAATTCACAGCACTCACCATAGCACATACCCTCCCCAATGTCCATTACCCAGTCATCCCATCACTTCCACCCCCCTCTCCCCTCCAGCAGCCCTCAGTTTCTTTCCTGAGATTAAGAGTCTTTTATGCTTGGTCTCCCTCTCTGGTTTTGTCTGGTTTCATTTTTCCCTCCTTTCCCCTATGATCCTCTGTCTTGTTTCTCAAATTCCTCATATCAGTAAGATCATATAATTGTCTTCTCTGAATTGACTTATTTCGCTTAGCATAATAACCTCTAGTTCCATCCACGTCGTTGCAAATGGCCAGATTTCAGATTTTTTGATGCCTGCATAGTATTCTACTGTATGTATATGTGTGTATATATACCACATATTCTTTATCCATTCTTCTGTTGATGATCATCTAGGCTCTTTCCATAGTTTGGCTATTGTGGTCATTGCTGCTATAAACATTGGGGCACACATACCCCTTCGGATCACTACATTTGTATCTTTAGGGTAAATACCCAGTAGTGCAATTGCTGGGTTGTAGGATAGCTCTATTTTCAACTTTCTGAGGAACCTCCACACTGTTCTCCAGAGTGCCTACACCAGCTTGCATACCCTAGAGTGACTATTCTTATTTATTATGTCATATAAATGAGGCATATTTATGTACTAATACTTCAACTCTAAAGCTAATTAATTTATTTGTGCTATTCTAGCACATACATGGTGTGGTGTCAGGCCATCTCTTCTGTTACTTGTGTTTAGGTCATATGGTTCAAAGAAATTAGGTCAACTACATTGACCTCATAAGTGTCCACATATTGACTGTTTTTAGGAACTGCCTAGTCAGATGAATGTCCTTACAAGAAACTACTTAATCATTTTATTTTTCATACATCTATCAAGCTGGCACCATGGCCCAAATGGAAACCATTTTGCTATGCTTCAGCGTTATCTGGTTTTAATGAGTCTCTGGAGGTCTCTGGATGGATTTTGCTGCCAAACACAATTCAGCCTCACACTACAAGTGAAGCACTGGACTCAGGGTGTTTTGTCTGCCAAGAGATTTTTGCTTGGAGTAGCATCCTATGCATTTAGAAGATTTTCAGTTGACAAATTACTAATACTTTACCACGAGACCACTCAGATGAATTCAGTATGGCTCTCAAAAGCTGCATATACTCATCTTCACATAACTGGAAAAATATTTGGTACTACAAAAATACCTCAACAAAAAATTTCATACTTACCCTTAAAAAGTGAATTGATTCAGTAGGTATTTGATTCTAGTTAACAGATTTACTGTGCTTGTGTACTATACAGCAATTAAACAAATTTTTCTGTGAACTCTGGTGGGGGTTCATACTGTCATCTTTGCCTTCAAGTTGCTTACAAAAGGACTGGAAGAGACAAGCAACAGTCCTCCCCCCAAATGTCTGATAAATGTATACAGAGGAAGGGGTGAGTGCATTTTAATGGGAGTGACAAGAACAAAAGGAAGCCATTCTTCACACTGTCACTACATAAAAGAATGAGGGAAATCGGTTGAACTTTTGAAGTGGTCCATGTCTGAAGTGATAAGGGCCTAATCCAGGGTGGTGAAAATGGAAAATGGAGACAGGAATTCCAGAGCATTATAATGATCAACAAACAAGTGGCTTAGTGATTAAAAGTGGGAAGAAAGAGTTAAAAGATGGTTTAATTTTCAGTCCCGGGTTAGCCTGAGGGAGAAGGGAAACCAAGAGGCAGATCCTTTTGGAGGTAAGGTGATGAGATGGACTATGTTGAATTTGGTCAGTCTGATCCATAAAGGGTGCTCGGTGAAAATCGTGTAACTGGATTTCTGTGTGGCATTTTACAAAGCCTATCCTAGAATCCTATGTGTAAGATGGGTAAATAGGGACCAGATGATTGTGTTGATATATATTGGGTTAAATTATCTTGGTCCTAATTAATGGACCAATATTAACCCATCTCTAATGAATGTCTATCTTATGCCTTGCCATATTAATTATTTATATTAATGAATTGAGTGAGTATATAGTTTACATGCTTATCCAACCATTAGTAGATATAAAGTCAGAAGGGATAATGACTTACATTGGAAAATGGATTTTGCCCTTCTCTAAAGCCTGTTGATATCAGGTTTTAGATTCTGATTTTAGCAAGGTGAAACTTAATAGTGACACATTTTGATGTTTTGCTTTTGTTTATAAAACAAACTTTGTAAGTACAGTAATGCAGTTTTTAGGTGACTTGCCTTATAAAAGTGAGGGACATGTGAAAAAGACTTCCTGTCTTACTGAGAAGGTTCCATGAGTCAACAATGTTATGTGGCTATATTAATAGATGTTCAGTTTCTAGAATAGGTGATAGGCCTGCTCCGTTTTTCACAGGTTAAAAGATAACTGAAAAATGTACTCAATTTTTGGGTTGACATTTTGAAGGATTTATCCTGCGATGTGCCCAGAGAAGTACCAGGATGATGAACAGACTCAAAACCTCAGTGTCCTCCAACATTTCAAGGAACTAGAGATGTTTAATCTCAAGAATGCTAGAGAAGAAATATGAAAAATATTGCACACTGGCTCACTCAATACTCCTTTCAACCCTCATATTCCATATTTCCCTCTGCTAAGTGTCCTGCAATCACAAAACTGCATTTCCCAGATTCACTTGCATCTAAGCATCTGCAGGCGATCTAGGCTTCACCAATCAAGTGCACTTGTCTGTTAAATTTGAGAGGGAGGTGGTGGCTATGAATAAAGAGAATCTTCTAGGAAACTATGTCAAAAGGTTCTAGTGTTTGTTGTCCAAAATCATAGGTGTGTTAGCGGTGTTAGTTAGTGCCCCTGGTGTGGCTGGGCATTCCATTTAGCTGTGCTGTTACTGGCTGTGCAATACCCAAGGTTAGGTCGCACACACTCCCAGACAGTCTATAAGTTATCTAGCAACCTGTAAAAATTCCCTTTCTGCTTAAGCTAGCTAGAACAGAATCTGTTAACTGTAACTAAAAACTCAGACTGATACAGGTATATGTCTCAGACCAACAGATAGGTATTACAGGGATAATGATTTCATTAAAGCTGATCAATGATGGGACACGATGCCTCAGGAAGATCATTAGTTATGCTCCATTATAAGGCGGGCAGTAACTTGGAGACAAAAGCACCAGGAGGTGCTTAGATGAGACAAATTTTAAGTCTCTTTCTGATCATTTGAGGTTGTATTGGCATATGTAGAAAGTATCCAATTACTTGATCAAAATTATCCTTCCTTTGATGTGAATGACAGATAAATTTAACTTTCTGCTGAGGCATATAAAAGAGCTTTTTATTTTTCTATTAGTCCTATTGTGAAATTATAAAGCAAAGGTCTTTGAAGAAAGAGGACTTTCCAGTACTTTGTACTCTGGATAGTCCCCCCTGAACACCTCACCTCTCTTCTTCAAGGTTTCAGACAGAGAAGGCTGGCAGATATTTACTTCATAATGTATTTACTTGCTCATTGCTTGTGCAAAAAGGAAAGGAAATAGACTTAAGACATAAAATATTACAATATATTTTAACTTATCTGACTCAATGTTATAAAACCATGTTAATATATAACTAACACTCTCCATAGAAAATTTCGTATTTCTAAACCAGCACTTCTTTATCTTTCCCTAATGTTATTAAAATCTCACCTCTTAAGTTCCTTCACAAATGCCACCTCTCATAAAGATTTTCCTGAACACCTTGAACTCATTTCTTTTTCAGAGGCTTTACATTTGTTATTCCCTCTGACTGGAATGCTCCCTTAGACAAAGGCATAGATAACTCCTCCCCTTCATTCAGCTGTCAGCTCAAATGCCACTCTGTAGAAAGAAAGGTCTGACTACCCTAACTTAAAGAGCAGCACTAGTCATCTTCTCTCCATTTTATTTTTGAATTTAACTTACCACTCCCTGAAGACCATCAGGCCCTAAAACCACCCTACTTACTTATTTTCATATTTGATATGAAACTAAATTCCATGAGGGCAGGGCACCTGGGTAGCTGAGTCAGTTAAGCATCTGATTCTTCATTTCTGCTCAGGTTATAATCTCAGAATCCTGAGCTCTAGCCACACATCAGGCTCCATGCTCAGTGGGGAGTCTGCTTGAGATTCTCTCTGTCCCTTTGCCCTTCCCCTGACTCATGCTCAATAAATACATAAAAATAAAAAAATAAAATATTAAGTTCCATGAGGACAAGGTGTTTATTTTTTCTTTTTTAATTATTGTATTTACAGAACCTAAAATAGTAATTGACCTATAGTAGAACTTCATAAATATTTGTTGAAGGAAAGAAGACAGGAATGGACATATTCTCTCAATGGGATATGATGTCTCCCTTTTCTGAATTTCCCTTCATTGTGCCCATACTTCTTTTATAAGAGTATTAACAATCTGTCATGTAACAATAATATGACCAAGTCTTATTTTTTATTTTCTCCTGCAATCCCTACCATTATAATAAGGGCTCAATATATACATTTGTCAAATTGGACATGATCAACATTTCCCTATAGGTTTTTTATTATGTCCTATACAAAAAGAAGATAACATTTCAAACATGTAGATGACATATATGTGACTATCTTTAGTTTGAACAGAACTGCAAACAAAAGAAGATCAAATATAATGAGGACATGAACCATGTAAGAAGCAAACAAATAGAACTATATTCTTAACAGCTCTTATCAAAAGTGTGATGGTTAATTCTACGTGTCAAGTGGGAGGATGTTTTTGGATGCGATTAACATTTAAATCCATGAACTCTGAGTAAAAGCAGATTGCCCTCCATAATGTATGTGGGCATGAGCTAATCATCTGAAGGTCTTAAATACTACAGAAAGACCAGCCTGCCTGAGTAAGAGGGAATTCTTCAGCAGACTGCCTCTGAACTGGAACTGCAGCATTGACTTTCCTGGGTCTCCAGACTGCTGGCCCACACTGCAGATTTAGACTTGCCAGCCTCGATAATCTTGCAAGCAGATTCTTGAAAATAAATCTCCATGCGCATGCACACACACACACACACGTGTGCGTGCACACACATACTCCCCTTATTAGTTCTATTTCTCTGGAGAACCCTGACTAATACAGCGGCCATTTGATTTATTTGCTCTGCACATTTCCTTGATGGACAAATTCTTATAACTGAGATTGTGTTCTTGTGGCTCAGAATTTCTTGTTTTACTGTTAAAATGAGACTGTTCCGGAGGAGCAAATACCTAACGCCTTATTAGACATTTCTACTTTTGTAAGTGACTTTCAAATCTTTTTCTCAGAATAGGGTTTGACAAGAGAGGGAAGTGAAGGAGAAACAAGGTTGAGAAAGAGTGATCTCCAAGTCTTGGCAAGCTTTGTTAAATGGAGTTTGATGAAATATTGGCTATAACTTGATTTAATCTACAAAAGAGGTTTTAGATATATTGTGCCTTACATCTAAAATGCTTAAAACTACAATTTCATCATTTGGACCTAGTCACAGCTTATACTCACACTAATTGAGCAAACCATTACTGTTACTGCTTCCCAGAATAATGTAGTCTTTACACCCCAGAGAAAAGCCTAAGGATATCCAGGAAGAAGTCTTAGGTCATTAGAGTGATTGAACATTTATCAGGCTTTCACAGCATACTAGACTGGCTGGAATGCATGGGAGACGTATGCTTTGCTTACACACAGCCCTATTTGAAAGG
The DNA here is from genome assembly GCF_022355385.1 of Mustela nigripes. Lineage (NCBI taxonomy): Eukaryota > Metazoa > Chordata > Mammalia > Carnivora > Mustelidae > Mustela > Mustela nigripes. The sequence continues at coordinate 13,650,400 of NC_081575.1, forward strand.
AAAATGGCAGTACTCTGCTAAGTCACTCTCTGTTAAAAAAGCAAAAGAAAAATTAAGTTCATTTGACTGAATTCTACAATGCTTGTCATTTTGGGGGGGGGGAGTATGTCAGTTGGGAGGAGAGAGGGGAAGGCCAGGTTTATGATCAGTAACACTAATAATATCTCTCAAACTAGAGACCACATAATGTCTGTCTGACTTTATTTTTTCAAAGATTATATTTATTTATTTATTTGATAGAGATCACAAGTAGGCAGAGAGGCAGGCAGAGAGAGATGGGGAGGCAGGCTCCCGCTGAGCAGAGAGCTCTCTGGACTTGATTCCAGGACCCTGAGAGCATGACCTGAGCCAAAGGCAGAGGCTTAACCCACTGAGCCACCCAGGTGCCCCTGTCTGGCTTTATTTTATGATGAGCAGAGTTTCTAGACTAAATTGGTCTCCTATTATGGAATGGTAAATATCTGCCCCCCAAATCAAGAAACCACTTACTGTCTAAAGCCCCTAACTATGGCAACCCAGTTGGAGGACACCTCTCAGTGCTCCATGCTCCCCGGGTCTCCCAGGCTTCCTTCTTGCCTCTCGCCCTCCTTCTCCTTCCCTTCTCATGTCTCTCCTCTTCCATCATTATAAATCTTCATTTTCTCACAGCTAGAATTGAAACTAGCTTCTTAAGGGCAGACAATAATTGCGTACATTTAGTGAAAGCAACCTGAATTTTCATCCAGGTTCCCTCCTTAGTAGCTTTGAATACAAAACATGCCCCAGCTCCACTTACCATCTCCCCTGCCCCCAGTCTACACAATACCTTCATCATCTCTCATGTGAACGACCACAGTATTCTCCTAACTGGTCTTTCTACTTCCACTTTTAACCCTATAAGGTTCTTTCTCCGCAAAGCAGCCAAAAATAGCCATTTTAAATTTAAATCAGATCATGGCACTCCCCTACTAAAAGTCAGAATAAAATCCCAAGTTCTTCTATGTAATCAAGGCCCCTTTGATATCTCTCATCTTATGTTTTGATATCCCTCACTCTCTACATTCTAGCCCCACCTGATTTCTTTCTTTTCAAATTCATTACCACCTTAGAGTTACTGCTACTTTTTAAAAAGATTTTATTTATTTATGTGATGGAAAGAGAGATCACAAGTAGGCAGAGAGGCAGGCAGAGAGAGAGAGGGAAGCAGGCTCCCCAGTGATCAGAGAGCCTGTCATGGGGCTTGATCCCAGGACCCTGAGACCATGACCTGAGCCGAAGGCAGAGGCTTAACCCACTGAGCTACCTGGGCGCCCCTACTGCTACTCCTATTTCCTCATGAACTCTGTCCTAAAATTTTATACATGGCTGCTTCTTTCCTCCTATTTGTATCTCAGCTCCAATGTCTTCTCCTCAGAATGGCCTTTCTAGGTCCCAAACAAAAGCAGCTTCACTCTCATTACTGTTGTTCACACAGCCTTTTTGTTTTTATATAACTTATTACTAAGTGAAATTTCCCTTTCTATTTTCTGCTAGAATAAAAGTTCCTTGTGAGGAGAGACCAAATCTGTTTGTTTACTGCTGTATCTCCAAAGCCTTGAAGAGCATCTGTAGTATGCACTCAGAAAATAATTCCTGAATAAATGAATAAATAAATGAACTCGGAGAAGTGGTTAAGAGCTTAGGCCCTTAGAGCCAAACTGCCAGGATTTGAATTCTGACTCGTTGGTTACAAGTCCTGTATCCTTGGGCAAGGCACTTAACTCTTCCATGACTTGGCTTGATCATCTTTAAAAATGGTAATATAAATAGGAGCTACCATGTAAGGTCGATATGATGATCAAATGAATTAATATATGTAAAGTACTTAAGATAGTGTCTGGCACATAATTGGTCTTATAGAAGGGTTTTGTTATTACTGTCATTAGTAGTACTGCCACTGTGGCTACTACCAACACTACTACTGTCATAACCACCTAAGTCCTATGGTTCTGATGAAGATCAAACAAGTTAAAGGGCATAGAAGTAATTCCCAGCATGTATAATTCTTAAAGTATAATTATCCTTTACAAAATACAAAACACTATGCATGTTTTAGAGACTGTTACTTGGCTTTATCATTGGGTTAATGTGTTCACCCTTAGATTGTTTACATTTTAAAAGAGATTTCCAGTCAAAATGGGTGAATTATAAGCAGTGAGAGGTGTAGGGCATAAATAATTTTGGGCAGAAGAACATACTTAGGTTTCCTTACATGATACCACCAATGATGGCTATGTTACAGAAGCCCACTTCTTGATATTCCCAGTTACATTCTTTGGAGCTATAGACCCAGAAAACTATAGAGATGCCATATATGGAAATATTTTTTAAAAGATTTTATTTATTTCTTTGACAGAGATCACAAGCAGGCAGAGAGGCAGGCAGAGAGAGAGAGGAGGAAGCAGGCTCCCTGGTAAGCAGAGAGCCCGATGTGGGGCTCAATCCCAGGACCCTGGGATCATGACCTAAGCCGAAGGCAGAGGCTTTAACCCGCTGAGCCACCTAGGCACCCAGAAATATTTTAATTAAGATATAACTTTGGCTCGGTGAAAAACCACTGGATATAAACCTCAGTTTTAGGTATCCAAGCATTTTTTCAAAGTATGATTCATGGTAAAAACTTACATTCATATAAGGGGTTATTTACAGATACAGAGCAACATGATGATAGAGACAAAGCTTTATAAGTATTATACCAAAAAGGATTATTGTATTGTGACTTACAAAAATGTATTATATCTTTTGCAGTGGAGAAATGCTGATTAACTACAGCTAACTTCTAAATATGACTAAAATCACTTAATATGACTAAAAAGAGAATCTTGTTTTCCCTAGTGCTCTATGACAAAGGACAATTTTCGTGAATATATTTTTAAGTAGAGTAGTAGTGTAGGAAGAGCTGCAATTTTTGAGTCACAGGTTCACCAGAATTTGACATTTTTGTCATAGCTAAGATTATTTTTTGTGTTTGATGGAAATATAAAACATTGTTTCATGTGTTTTTACCCTATCCAGTCATGTTTGGAAGTCGGTAGCAATAGGATTTGGGGTCAAATGTTCTATAATGTCATTTTTGTTTACACATTTCCGTACTTACTCAGCCACTGTGATGTGATTTGAATCTGAGGGGGATGTTAAAATCTATCAGCTTTAGTCAGTTCTAATTTTTCTTAGTATTTTGAGTTTCAGTATTTGATTAAAAAAATTTACAATTTTTTAAATTGTAAACTATCAAGTGTGAAAGTGGGCAACATCAGGTCCATATGTAAGAAAGAACTTTCAAGAAGTTCGGAGGTTAGACCTATATATAAATAAGTATCAAAATGATGAAACTGGAAGAATTTGTTGCTGGAGGTTTTCCACCTCCTTTTTAAGTATTCCACTACCAGGATGTAGAAGGAAAGTGTTGATTTAAGAGTCAGCTGAGCTATATTTGAATATGGGATTTGCCACTTACTAGCTGAGGGACCCTGAGCAAATAAGTTCAAAACTGAAACATAATTTTCTTATTTATGGGATGGGAAAATAATGCATACTTTTCAGGAAAAATAAGACTCAATAATGCATATAAAGTTCTTAGCATATAGTAGGTCCTTAATAAATGGCAGCTATTAAGGTTGCTTTAGCATTTAAAAATCAATGAATATAATTTTTTGAACATTAACAGAATAAAGGAGAGACAGTATATGATCATTTAAATAGATATAGTAAAATCATTTGATAAAATTCTATACTCTGTTATAATTTTAAAAAAAATCTCAGCAAACTATGAATCCAAGGCAGTTTCCATAACATACGGCAATTACCAGAAACCTACAGTTAATGTGGTAGATTTTCTGAAATGATAGCCACCAACAATCAAACACATATCGCTTCTCCCCAAAAAATAGTGAGGCCTATTTCCTCTCTCCTCGAATTTAGACTGGGACTGTGGCTTCTGGTGACCAATAGATGTGGCCGAAGCATCCTGTCTGACTTTTGGGACTAAGATTTAGAGGCCTTACAGCTTCTATTGTTACCTGCTTGAAATGTTCTTATAGCCATGTAAGGAAGCCTCATCAAACTATTGAGAGAGGAGAGACCACATGGAAAGAAAGGTTCTGAGATTCCATGGAGAAAAGCCTTAGTCTCCCTAGGATCCCAGTTGAGCCAAGTACATGATGCTATATGTGATGCTGAATGCATCCACGTGGGTTAGCCTAGGAGAAACTAGCAGAGTGAGCCCCTAGACAATCCACAGATCTGTGAGAAGTAATAAATCCATGTGGTTTTTAGCCACTAAGTTTTTGTTAGTTTATTAAATGGGAATAGATAACATCACACATAACAGTGAAGCATAGAATATTTTCTCCCTAAGATGAAGAAAAAAGCAAGTATATAAACTTTAACTAGTTCTATTTGACAGTGATCAAGAGGACCTAGCCCATAAAATAAGGTAAGAAAAATGAATAAAGATATAGATAGAAAAATAATAAGTAAAATTACTTTGTTCACACATCTGTGAACATGATTGTTCTTGTAAAAATCCTAAGGAATCTACAAAAAACTACTGAAGCATAAGTAAATTCAATAACATTAGAGAATACAAGGTTCAATATATAAAAATCAATTGCATTCCCTATATACTAGTGAAAACATATGGAAAAATAAAAATT
>NC_081575.1:13655172-13673241 GCF_022355385.1 Mustela nigripes
GAGAGAGAGAGAGAGAGAGAGAGAGAGAGTGAGTGTGTGTGTGTGTGTGTGTGTGTGTGTACAAGCAGGGAGAGAGAGTGGAAGAGGGAGAAGCAGGCTCCCAGCTGAGGAGGGAGCCTGATGCAAGACTGGATCTCAGACTCCAAGATCATGACCTGAGCTGAAGGCAGTTGCTTAACTAACTGAGCCACCCAGGCACCTGGAAAAATAAAAATTTTAAGTATTACCATGTACAATAGCATCAGTAATACTTAGGACTGAATTTAACAGAGAAAATATGAGACTTCTATACTGGAAATTATAAAATATTGCTGAATTAAAGAAGGCCTCAGTAAATGAATTGGAAGACCCAATATTGTTGAGATATCAATTGTCTCCAGTTCATCTAGAGATTCAGTACAATCCCAATTAAAATACTGTTTTAAGAAACTTATTTGTAGAATTTATAAACTGATTATATGATTAGTATGGAAATGCAAAATATATATAACAGACAAAACAATGTTGAAAAAGAACAAAGTTGGAAAACTCATAGTGTCTGATTTCAACATTTACTGTAAAGCTATGGTAGTCAAGACAGTGTGATATTGATGTAAGGACAGAAATATAGATCAGTGGAAGGTGTTGAGGTAAGGATAGACATATAGATAAATGGAAAACAATAAAGAGTACAATAATTAGTTTAAACATATACAAGAAATCTTTGGAAAACACAAGGAATTCAATGGGAAAATAATGTATTTCCCAACATACAGTTCTAGAGTAATTAGATAAACCTACAAAGAAAAACTGAAACTTGATTCTCTACTGCACATTTTACAATAATAAAGTGATTTATTATTGGTCATAGATCAAAACATAAAGGCTAAAAATTATACATCTTCTAGAAGAATGCATAGCAAAGCATATTTGTAGCCTTCAGGGGAGGTGAACATTCATTAAACCAGACATAAGAAGCACTAACCAGACAATGAAAAAAATGTCCTGCATTAAAATTTAAATATTCTGCTTTTTAAAGAGATGATAAAAAAAAAAAAGAATGGGTGAATAAACTGTGGTACATCCATACAATAGAATATTATTCAGCACTAAAAAGAAATGAGCTATTAGGGGCACTGGGATGGCTCAGTGGGTTAAAGCCTCTGCCTTCGGCTCTGGTCATGATCCCAAGGTCCTGGGATCGAGCCCCACATTGGGCTGTCTGCTCAGCAGGGAGCCTGCTTCCTCCTCTCTCTCTCTTCCTGCCTCTCAGCCTACTTGTGATCTCTATCTGTCAAATAAATAAAATAAAATCTTTAAAAAAAAAAAAGAAATGAGCTATTATGCCACAGAAAGACATAGAGGAACCTTAGATGCATATTACTAAATAAAAGATGCCAATCTGGAAAGACTACATACTGTTTGATTCCAACTATATGAAATTCTAGAAAAAGCAAAACTAAGGAAATATTAAAAAGATCAGTGGTTACCAAGGGTTGGGGGGAAGGAGGGATGAATACACAGGGCTCAGAGGATTTTTAAGGCAGTGAAACTACTCTGTATGATACTAAACTGGTAGATACATGGCCTTATACAGTGTCCAAACTCAGAATGTGCAACATGAAGAGTGACTTTAATGTAAACTATGGACTTTGGATAATAACGGTCTGTCAGTGCAGGTTCATCTGTTGTAGCAAATGTACCACTCTCATAGGGGGATGCTGATAATGGGAGAGGCTGTCCACGTGTGGGAGCACAGGTCATATGGGAAATCTCTATACCTTCCCCTCAATTTTTCTGTAAACCTAAATACAGAACCTAAATCTGTACTAAAAATAAAACTCTATAAAAGAAAGAAAGAGAGAAAGAAAGGGGCAAGCAATAAGGAGGGAGGGAGAGAAGGAAGGAGGGAAGGAAGAAAAGAAGAAAGGAAGGAAGGGAGGGAGGAAGAGAGGGAGGGAAAGAAGAAAGAAGGGAGGGAGGGAACAAAGAGAAGAAGAAGGAAGGAAGGAAAGAAAGGGCAAGACAGAGACTGACAGAGGACTTAAACAGAATAGACAATGGACTCCTGAAGTAAAAACGAAAAAGACAGCCAATAAAAATGTGCAAAACACAGAAATTTCACCAATAGAGATCTACATACAACCATTAACTGCATGAACGCGCGCTCCATATCTTTAGGCAGCAGGGGAATGCAAACCAAAACCACAGTGAGATATCACTACACACCCGCCCAAATAGATAAAGTTGAAATATCTGACATCAAATGTTGGTCAGGATATGGAGCAACTGAAATGCTCAGTTTTGCAGGTAGAGGTGTAAAATGATGCACTATTTTGGAATACTGTCTGGTAGTTTCTTATAAAGTTTCTTATAAAGTTCAGTATACACCTACCCTCTGACCCAGAGATTCCATTCCTAAGTATTTACTCAAGAGAAATGAAAACATTTTAATACTAAGAGTTGTAAATGGATGCTTATAGGAGCTTTACCCATAAGACTCTAAAACTGGAAGCAGCGTAACAGTCCATCAAAGAAAGAATGGATAAACAAATTGTATTATAGTCATAAAATGGAATACTACACTAGGATTAAAAAAAAACACTGATATATGCAGTAATTTGAATGAATCTCATAATATGTTGATGTAAATAAGTCAGAACAATAAAAACTTAACACTTCATGATTCCATTTATATGACATACAAAACCAGGCAAAATAAATCCATGGTAATGAAAATCTAAGCATGGTTGCATTGGTCTTGGGTTGGAACTGACTCAGAAGGTGAACAGGTGTACTTTCTGAGGTGATGGAAATATTCTATATTCTTGATTAGATTGTGTTTACACAGGTATATGTAACTGTCAAAACTAATCCAATGCTACACTTAAAATATGTACATTCACTGTATGTAAGTGTTATAACAAAATAGGACAAAAAAGTAAATAAAAGGAATTACAGTTGACCCTTGAACAAAAAGGCTTGAATTGCACGGGTCCAGTTATATGTGGATTTTTTTTTTACCCTACAGGACTGTAAATGCACTTTCTGTTCTTTATTATTTTCTCTTTTTTTTTTTTGTTACAGAATTTATTTATTTATTTGACAGACAGAGATCACAAGTAGGCAGAGAGGCAGGTGGTGGTGGGGGAGGGGGGAGCAGGTTCCCTGCCAAGCAGAGAGTCTGATGCAGGGCTCGATCCCAGGACCCTGGGATCATGACCTGAGCTGAAGGCAGAGGCTTTAACCCACTGAGCCACCCAGGTGCCCCTGTTCTTTATTATTTTCTTAATAATGTTCTCTTTTCTCTAGCTTACTTAATTGTAAGAATACAGTGTATCACAAAAATATGTGTTAATTAACTGTTTATATTGTCAGTAAGGCTTCCTATCACCAATAGGCTATTAGTAGTTAAGTTTGGGGGACATTTAAAAGTTATGGGTAGGTTACTGACTGTTTGGTGGGGGCAGTGCCCCTAACTCCCATGTTGTTCAAGGGTCAACTGTTTAGTTATTGGTGGTATAATTACTGTTGTCTCCCAGTGTTGAAATTATAACCTAAGCACCTTTTGTAATCATGACACTTACTGTGTCATTCCACGCAGGCCTATGAAATGCATGACCAAATGAAGAACGTTATAAACTCCACGTAGAGTTTACCTCCATTCTTCATCGTAACAAAATTCTCATTTCACCAATGTCTCCATTTCACACGGTTCCTGTGGAGGAATATAACTGCATTTCAAAATAATGTTTTTCCAGGTTCTGGATTATGGCATTATTGTATTTGAATGTATGCATTTTCAGTGCATTTTGTAATGCATATTGAATGTAACCAGTTAGCTCTGTAATATCAGGGAGGTCATTTTACTTCCCTGAGTCCTGGTTTCTGTCATTTGTAGAATGAAGAAGTCAAGTGTGAATATGTTGTATAATCTTTTTATGAAATCGAAGAACTATTTTGCCAGGGTTTTAGCAGAAGGGTGCAAAGGAGCACGTGTGTTTGGAGTGCCAGACAATGCGAAGTCACCATAGGCAAGTTTTGCCAGTCCTAACCTGCAGGTGACTTGTAGGGAGGGATGGAACAAAAGCTCTGCTTTGTCATTGGACACTTCTCGCCTCATGTGGGTTGCTAAAGACATGGAAGTAGTTAAAGTGAACTTCCGTAAGCCACCTCTGTTATTTTAATATTGTCAATACTTGGGTATTCAGGAGGAGAATCAACTTGGACCTGAACCAGACTTGCCCATTTTCTGCAGTTGTTTAGGGTCACAGTAATAGAAAAAACTGATTAGTTATGTTGTTGTATGCTACAACTGAATTCTATGTTTTTACTACAGTCTACTTCCCATATATACAAATACGGAAACTTAGAAAGAACAAGGTAAACCAGGAGTGAAGGAGAATAATACGCACATTAAATGAACAAGAAAGATATGCACAGCATCACCTCCCATATGATTTCCTTTCTTTAACTCTTCTCCAGGTAATAGGAAAGGAGAAAGAGGTAGGGCCACTTGTTAGGTGGTGGCGGATGTCCAAGCTTTTTATTAGTCACAATCTGATGCTGCCTTCTTTTTTTCTGCACTATTTGCATTCATGTTTACCTCCAATTATGGTTTCTATAGTGTTGAACATTTTTAAAGGCCTCTAGTATATCTTTTAGATTAAATTTAATTTCATAGACTGTATTAAATAGTATTTAATCAGTTCTACAGTTTAATTTCTAATTAACAGTCTCTTCACAGCCTGTGATTTTTCAGGTAATCAGTCTGTAATTCACTAAGAATCTACTGAGCCCACAGCACCACACTGGCTCTTGAAGGTCCATAATCAAGGTTAATTAGGTTTCCATCCTTAAAAAACCCACAGTTTGAATCAAGAGGTGGCTCTTTGTCTTCATATATTTGGAAGGGATTCTATTCAGCACATAAAACACACTTTTGTACATGAACTTGGGAAAACTGCTTTAAAATACCAGCATTAGTACCTGCAAATCTTTTTATTGTACATATGGCTATCACTAGGACTACTGGTATTCGGGTTTACAGTGGCACAGAAAAGTGGACAGATGGGGAAAGTGGCTTGAAATATTGATCCTAAAACACATATGTCTAGAACATCTAGACAGCTAAATGAATGAAAAGTGGGTTTTTTAAATGATTTTGATAAATGTCTTCAGTTGATCACAAAGACCAAATCAGTTCAAGCAGATTTCAGGGAAACAATCTGCATGTGACAAGGCTAGAAATAGCCACACAACTTAAATCAACATAAACAAAGATCCTCCAAGGAACCTGAGGAGGAAAAGAAATTTAGTCCAGTTTATGGTGTAGAATGACATTTGCATTTCTTGTTTTCAAAATCTCAAGCAAATCAAAGCTGAAAGATAGCTCCTAGCTACATCAAGGGAAAAACTGACTGAGGAAAAAAAATGTGATCAAGGCAGAACCATCTGTGGCAGTTTAATGATATTTCAGGCTTGTACCAAAAACACACTTAATAAGAAATTAACAGCTAAAGGGAAGACAATTTCAAAGGGATTTGAACCCTGAAGAAAATATCTGTGTATACAGATGCAATTAACTGATGATTTGATTTTAATTCTCTTGGAACATGATATCATCAGTGGACTTGGGAAGACTTAAGAAAACAAACTGCCTTAAAGCCTTTATTTGTTCTTATTTGGGGCAATTTTTAAAAAGCTCATTTCTCTATCTCTTTTTTGACATCGCAGTCACATAAGGTAAAAACAAATAGAGATCCAGCTAAAAAACCAGAGACTTCTACACATTTTTAATTCAGTTATAACAAATCATTTGCTAAAAGCATTTTTAGCACATGCCTGCATGAATAAAAACACTGGTATTCTCTCAGTTTGAGACCTTATTTAGTGAGGTGGGGCTTTCCCTAAGTCAGCTGCACACAATACCCAGCAGCCTCTGGAGAGGAGTAGGCAGGGACTCCCGGAACTCTGTCATGAGGTGATGGCCTTGTCCTACTTATAGAAGTAGACAAACCCAAATATAATATAAAAGAGGGTATAATTGGCCCAGCAATTTCAGAGAATTATCTTCTCCATTGCCAACTGAAGTGAATGAAATAGCAACTTTATGAGTCAGAAATGACATAGAATCTTTGCTTAGTCCACTGAGAAATTCATCAAAATAATTTCCCTGGGTGAAGATCTTACTCTGCATGTAATTTCAACAGTAATACTGAGTTCAAGAAACCTAACATTGAGCTCTGTTAGTTTAATATGCTCAACAAGTGATAAATACAATAAAATCAAAATTAACATTCTGATTTGGCTAGCTGCCATTCATTGGGGGAACTTCTCAGACTTTATTGGTGCTCAGTCACCTTTCATTAGTGATTTTACTTACTGTCCCAGGAGCGTAGTTAAAATTTTTTAAGTCAATGATTAAATTTTGAAGGAAGTAGTTAGATCACACCTTCCCTTCTCAGCCCAAATTTTCTGATTATACACTGTAGACCAGTTTTTGAAGAATACAACTGAACAATACCTCACTTTGCAAGATAATTATTTTATTTTATTTTATTTTATTTTATTAAGGGGGAAAGATGAATGTGTTTATATAATGAATCGTATCTGTAGGGTTCCAACTATGGTACAAGTAATGGGAAAGAGTTTCAGGTGGAGAATCTTACACCACTTACAATCTCACAAAGGCAAAAAATGCGTGTGCTGTAATTGTAAGGTATTTAAACTGTCCTTTTTGTTCTCTCGAAACTTGTTTGGAAATTGTAGGATGAGAGGACAGAGACTTGCATTCCCATGACCAACTCAGCCTCTTTGTCAAGAATGTGCCAAAAAATGAGGGAGAAAGGGAATACTCGCCCAGCCAGGCAGACCAAACATCCATCCTGCCAATCAGTGGGGTGTCGATGGTGCAACAACGGACCTCTCACATTCCCTTACAAATGTTTTAGAGGAATAAGGGGATGGTTCGTTAGTTCGTGGCTGTTGTAAAGCTCTCTGCTAAATCCATGCTTCCTCTGTAGTATTTGGGTAGCTATAAATAAGTAGTTTCTGATTATCGAGGGGGGTTAGAAAAAAGCAATCATCAAAAGGCAGACAGTATAAATACATGGGATCATAACTAAATCCACCTCTATTCAAATATGAGCTGGCTTGATGTTTGAGATGTCTGCTCTGATGCACAACAGGGCGTTTGCACCAGACTAATCCTTCCAATGAAATCCCTTCTGCAGAGGAATCCCTTAGTGAATAAAATATGGTAAAGGTCCATGAGCACAACACTGAAGGACACAAATTGGTAGTCCAAAAAAGTCCAGAATGAGTGAAGACTCCCACTATCCCTGCTTCACCCAAGTCTCAGTCATTTGATAAGAGTCTGAAATCAGGGGCTCCTGGGTATCTCAGTCTGTTAAACATCCGCCTACAGCTCAGGTCATGATCCTGGAGTCTGGGTATCGAGTCCCATGTCAGGCTCCCTGCTCAGAGGGGAGTTGTCTGCTTCCTCTCTCTCTACCCCTCTATGCTTGTGTTCTCTCTCTTGCTCGCACTCTCTCTCTCTCTTTCAAATAAATAAAGAAATATTCTGAAATCAATGAGGCCTCTCACTAGCATTAGCATTGTTCAACAATTTAAAGCCACAGAGTGAAATCAGCCAACTGGAATGACTGCTCTACATCACAGAGCTGTGTCACCCATTTCCATTTTAGGATCAGAGGTATTTCATTGATTTCATGTGCTAGATTTAGCTCATTTGGGGAAGTATTTGAGGAGCCTGTTTCTTCAGCTGTAAAAAAAGGATAACATGAGTACCTACCTTATAAGGATGTGGTATTAAATAAGTTACTATAAATATAGCACTTACTCCAGAAACAAATACTGCATGGTAACTAAGTAGAATTTAAATAAAAGCAGGAATAAAAAAATACAGTGCTTAGAACAGTGCCTAATTAAGCATGGAAAGGTCCCCCTCTTCCTCATCATCATTGTTATTAAGATTAGCCCATTCAGAATTATTTTACTAACTGATAACTTTGATCAAAATAATGTGACAGAAGAGAAATGGTAGAAGTTCTGAATCTAGGCCTTAAAAGACTTAGTGGTTTATTTTTATGCTCTTGGGAACCTTGTAACCACTTTCAGGTGAGTGAGCCCAAGAAAGCCTGCTAGAAGGTGAGAGGCCACTTGGAGGATGTCTTAGATTATATCAGAAGACAGATTCTGGGATTGAGACTTTCAGATAGGAAGTTTATTGGGGAGTGCTGTTGGCAACAACTGTAAGGCAGTAAATGTAAATGTGCAGTAAATGTGGGGTTGGCCATAGGGGAAGGTGGGCTGCAACACAGTTGAGACAGAGGTCTCAACTGATCTCTTGTGGGAGCTCTAGACCAGAGATGGCCCTTGAAAGTTGAGGCCAAGGGGCCAGGCATTTTAATGTTTGCATCAAACAGTCATTGGATGATGGCTGCCCTTGAGGAAGGACTATGATCTTGGATTAGGAAGCTCCTTTTGGTAATTATTGGGGTGGAGTCTCAGCAGTAACTTGTTAGCAGGCAGCACTTCTAGACACTATGGGGAAAATGTCTTGGCCCTGAAGAGGGGGATCTGGGTTGCAACACTACAGAGGTGAACCTACATGTTCTAGTCAAGCCTGCCAAGTGCCAGGCATGTGAGTGAGGCCATCCTAGATCATCAAGGTGCCACTCAACCCACCAACTGATGACATACACATTAGTGAGCCCAGAAAAGCTAAATCAAACCAGCCCAGATCAGAAAAGTATCACGGAATCTTGAGAGATAAGAAATAGTTGCTCAGGGACGCCTAGGTGGCTCAGTTGGTTAAGCAGCTGCCTTCGGCTCAGGTCATGATCCCAGCATCCTGGGATTGAGTCCCACATTGGGCTCCTTGCTCAGCGGGGAGCCTGCTTCTCCCTCTGCCTCTGCCTGCCATTCTGTCTGCCTGTGCTCGCTCTCTCCCCCCTCTCTGATAAATAAATAAAATCTTTAAAAAAAAAAAAAAGAAATAGTTGCTCAGTAAAGCCATTAAGTTTTGAGGCAAGTTTATTATGTAGTGATAGATAACTGATACAGAATATCACATGAGGATAGTAATCATCAAAGGCCAAGAGTTGAGATTAAGGTGATTCTAGTTGTAGTGTAATAACAAGTTTCCCCCGCCCCACAAACACCCATTGCCAAGGGCATTAAGATCAACATACATCTGAAATTAAATCAGTGATGCAGATGACACTGATGGAAGCTGTGGCTGTGACTGTAGTACAGTTCTTACGCCAGAAGATAGATGCCAGTTGCCGGCACATGGGGTGGGCACACAGGCCTCTTGGGAAGGACCCATGTACACTTTTGGGAATCAGTGTTCAGAGCATTTATGTCATCCAGACAGCATAACTGCACAGAGTTGTCAAGAGCTTTCCCTAAGGTATTCTTCGAGAATTTACAAAGGGGAACCAATGTCATTCTACTTACATAATGGTATGGTACCAGTTTACGTGAAAGTTAGGCATATTTTTCCTCTAAGGAAAAGAGAGTTGAATCACTCGAAACAAGAACTTTAAAAAATTATTTATTAAGCAAATATAACTTGAAAAAAAAGTCACCTACAATCCTACCATTCTAACAAATCAACTATTTTATTTTCTCCTATTCATTTTCAGTTCTTGTCCATATTTATATAATGATTAGATAGTTTTAACTTTAGGGTAGATACAGTTTTGTATTAAGGTAAGATCTTTTGAAGAAAATAACAAGAAATTGGAGCTTTTTTTTACGTGGAGCCTGAGATCCTTCCCCATCAAATGAGATTAGGCACTCTAGACAAAAGGCCTTTGGGAATTCCTTGCTTCAAAGAGTGCTTTTGCTTTAGAGACGCTCTGAGAGGATGCATTTCAGAAAGAAGGAAATGGATCCTACAAGGAGTGGGATGCAAAAGTTAAAAAACCAGGAAGGAGGTTGGGGAAGACCGAAGTGGAAGAAGAACAAACTCTGAGTCTATAAACCAGGATTCCGCAGACGGTTGCTGGTGGACCAGATACCAGCCGCTGCCTATTTTTCTACATATACTTTGATTGCAACACAGCCATTTGCATTCATTTACCTATTGTCTGTGGCCACTTGCATGCTGCATCAGCAGAATTAAGTGATTGTGATTGTGTGGTCTGCAAAAGCAAAAACATTTATTATCTCATCTTTACAAAACTAGTTCACTAACTTCATGTTAATGACTAATCATATTAATAATATTGAGGTAACGTGATTAAAAAAAACTGGGACTATACTAGAAAACAATGTGGAAGGTCCTTGTATGGGGGTGGTAGGGTGGCTCAGTTAAGTGTCTGACTCTTGATTTCAGCTCAGGTCATGATCTTGGGGTCCTGGAATTGAGCCCTATGTCGGGCTCCTTGCTCAGCAGGGTGTCTGCTGGAGATTCTCTCTCTTCCTTTCCCTCTGCCCCCGCCAACCATGTTCACTCGCCCTCCCAAATAAATCTTTAAAAAAGATCCGTGTATTGTTCTGAAAGAAAGAAATTTCCAGGTACGCATGTTAAAAATGTAAGGATATCAGTTTTTTAAACATAGTATAGTACAGCACTCTTGGTTTTGACATTGAGAGCTTAAAATAACAAGTGACCCTTCAGGTGACGGTGTGATGATCTGTCTTTTCCCCACACCACTAGCATGTTGCAGTGCACTTAGATGGCAGGTAAAGCCAATAGGCCGCCAAACACTTGGTCTGCTAGTGACATGCTTTTCAGTAGGCCTCACATAATTCTAAGTGATTAAAATTTATGAGGGGGAAAAGTGGCCCCCAGCAGAAAGCCAACTGTTGGTGACACATGTAAAAACATCCAAAAATTAATGATTCTTAACCTAAGTTAAGAAGTTTTAGGGGGAAATGATTTGCAGTTTTATTCTTTGTGAAGTTTGGAACTTGAAAAGAAAATGCCCAGTGTAAATGAAAACAAGCTGTGCAATGTAACAGAAAGTTCTGAACCTAACCGATTCAGCTACTGCCAGTTGTACAGAAATGTATGGGGGCCACAAGTCTGTGAATTGGAATTTGAACATTGCTATATTTATTTAAGATATTGTTATAATAAAATCAGCATGAAGTAGGTGAAAACTAGTTGACCAAATCTTACCCTTTCAACTGGTGGTTTCTGACATTGTGTATATAGTCTAATGACATAAAGTTGGAATTTAATCCAAGGAAAATATTTGAAGCAATTTAGCATAAGTTAATTTACAGAAATCATAATTTTATTGTGAAACATTTTTGAACTTCAGTTCATAAATTATTTTTATACACAGTACAACTCAGTAAAATTGTTTGCTAACCTTCATCTAACTGACATTTCTGAGTCTTTAAAATATACATGTTTGTTATTGTGTCTGCAGAATTTTCTATTTTCTTTTTTTTTTTTTAACTTAAACAGGTGATATGCCTTTCAGAAGGTTGAGGATTCCAAATATTTTTAATTTTTTGTTATAAGAACCCATCTGATGCAAATATTTTTAGCACTTTGCAGTGCATGCCTCCACTGAATCATGAGTTCCTCCACAGAAGGAACTATGTCTTATTCCTCTTTCTACCCCCAAGGGCTGGCACAGAGTGCGCACTGATTAAATGTTTGTTGAATGTACTAGTCAGCAACATCTTACATCTTTAACTCTTTGGAACAAGTTGTACTTCTCTTCACAGTGCTGCTCTCTCCCTAGTCCTACTCTATTGCAAACATTTCTTTCTTTTCTGTCTTCTCTAGGTCCATCTCATCTCATTTACAGAGACAAAAACTTCATCTACGTAGTCCCAGTCACTACCATGGATTTCTGAAACATAGTAGTGGGTACCCAGGAAGAGATTTTTGAACTGAATGTATCTTTGGAAATTCTATCCTCTTCTGGAGGATGGACTTCCAACTGGAAGGAGATAGGAAGCTTCATCCCTTGTGATATTCTCTCTCCGCTTTGATTCTTGTCAGTGGACTGTAGGCTCCTTGAAGGGAGGGTATGAGGCCTAGCCATCCAGCTTCAGTACCCAGCACCTATATGGCATACGGTGCTCAAATGTTGAACTGAATTGAAATTCCACATCTCATCTTAGATTGGACTTTATTACAGATTAACCTAGCCCAACCATTAGAGGCAAATAGCTTCTTGGCTTGATTCAGTAAATGCAATCAAATGCAAATCTTGAATGTCTGCAATAAATCTTAGAGTTTAAAGTACCAGATTAGACTATTCTGCCTTAATTAGTTTAGCTGTCTTTGGTTTGAACATGGCTCATTAATTTAAATTAAATAAGCAATGCAAAGCCTGTGGACAGTAAATTAGATAAATGTAAACGTCAAGGACTGCAATCCCCTGGCTATATTTTAAAGATAGTAAATATGTAAGACATCAGAACCAGATATTCCTTTTGATGATGATAATGAGATGTTCCAGATCGGGAGTAAAACTGGAAATTATTTTTAAAACCCACAGACACTAGAAGCATCCTGGCAACAAATTTTCTCTATTTCTGTGCATAGAAGTTGCCCTAGTTGAAGTACAATTTTAGAAGTTTATCGCCAAGTTGTTGCATTGTTGTGCTATTTTTAATGAATGGGGTTGTGATGATGGTTTAGGAACCTTCGCCATCCCATACTATATGCTTTGTTTCTGGGGATCATTTATGGATGCGAATCACAAAGTTACCTACGTTGCTTTCATCCATCCACTAGAGTTTGTCAGAAATGTATCCCCAGCTACAGAAACTGCAGCAACTAGTAATTTGGTTGGATGTGTCAATTTCATGCACAATAGCAGCAAAATACATGAGTTATTTGAACCAGCTGAGAGTTTGTTTCCGGGCACCAATCAGTAAATCCATCAAAAAGAACTGATGCCATTTTCTAACACCAAACAAGCATGTTTGTTGACATATGTGCTCACTCTTTCTCTGTCTTATAGTATTCGGAGGGAGAACTTTAGAAATTCTACTCAGTGTCAACACAACTCTTGCTCTTCAAATGTCCATGTTCATTTGAGCTATTTGATGGTATGTACATAGACAGACTTTGCTCTGACATGTGCATAATTGCTCCCAGTAGCTCTCTTGATTTTTATAGAGGTCCTTTTGCCTCAGTTGTAGGTGCCAACCTATAGCACAGTAACCCATTTACAATAGGCTCCCCTTTTAGATGTAGGGGAAGAAAATGTAGTCAAGGAGAAGCAAATTTAGGTTGAGAGTACATGGCAACATTAGTACTTGAAATAATAGCTCTCTTACCATGAACAAATATTCTTTGCATAAAAATTCAGTGTCAGTTTTCTTTCTTTCTTTCAATATACTAGTGTAGAGAAAGGTAGTGTCCAAATGATAAAAACAGGGTTTTTTTGGATTCGTGGTTATCAAAATTTAGAAGTACAGTGGATTTTTCTAGTGCACCATCAACTACTTACAGTTGATGATTTTAAATCTAGACCCAGCTGATATATATATATCCCATGTTTGTGAAATGTGTCATGAGTCTTGCTATTGAACTAGTGCAATTACATTTTAAGCAACGACTCCATAGCTCTTCAGGGACTAAAGGGTTAGTTATGGGGCGCCAGCGTGGCTCAGTCGGTTAAGCATCTGCCATCGGCTCGGGTCATGATCCCAGGGTCCTGAAACTGAGACCCAAATCAGGCTCCCCTCTCAGCCAGGAGCCTGCTTCTCCCTCTCCCTCTGCCCACCCCGTCTTGTGATCTCTCTCTCTATGTCAGATAAATAAATAAAATCTTAAAAAATAAAGGGTTAGTTATATCCTTAAACGCTAAACACATCCAACAGAGATATTCATATGAATGGTTAAGAGCTAGCACTGGGACATGATTTGGGAGACAGCAGCTTGAGAATACCATGGTGAGTATCTGATGATTATTCAAAAACCAGCAGCTTGTATGAGAAGATTGTAGAATGGATAAAAGGAAACCAAAAGAAAAGCTACGGGCTTCACCAATGGCACGCTCTTCTTCTATCATTTGAGGAGAAATTAATATAGGGATTATTTACAAAAGTGTGGGTAAGCTTTAGGACAGGTAATTGTTAGATACCCCACAGATAACATGGGGTTACCAACCCTGGGCTTGAAGGAACAAAGGAGGCACTGATTATTGGAACTTAGGATTGTTCTATGGAGAGGGTCATATGATAGGAGGTGGAGTTGTTAGAAGAGGGGCACTGCCATCCCACCGGCCAGCTGGGAGGGAGGCAGGGGAATACCTACGCCAGTCACACTTTGACCTTTTTCTCTCCCCTGCCGGTGCCTTCCAAATGGCCAAACCCAACATGATGCTGAAGGCAAGGGAGCTTGTTGGTATAAGGACAGAAGTCAACCTCCCAGGGCAATTAGCAAAGTGTAGAAGAATGCAGTTTTCCACTGCAAGCATTTTTGGAGAAAAATCACCTCATTGTCTACATGTCTCTCAAGTTGGATATGATTATAAAGAGGTTTATTGTGAAGAAGTGAATTAATTCAATTTAATTTTAATTGGTATAATTGAAGACTACCTTAGAACATTTAAGTACAATTACAATCTCATGGCATAACTTGCTCTGTAAATGTGTTGCAGATTTTGATAAGTGAAGTGTATGGAAGAGCAGAGAACCAAGAATTACTTAGTATCAGAAGATCTAGATTTTGGTCCTGGCCCTGCAAACTGACTGCTCTGAAAAGTCTTCTCTGTGACTTTGGGCAAGTTACTTTACTTTTCTGACCTTAGTTTAAATATAAGTAAAATGGCCTCAAAGGGTGGTGGTACAGATCAGATGAAAACATATTTAAAAAACACTTTATAAGCCAAAATGTCTCTTCCAGCACAAGTATTCACTCTTCCAGCATTGCAAAATGGTGTTTAAAGATAAATGCTGGGCTTGTAGAGAAATAAGCTGACTTTTCGATACATTTTTTTTTTTATACTGACAGATCTATCTCCTTCCACCCAGACGGGACTCAGCCAGCTTCCCACCAGATCTAATTAGGTTTTAAATGAGATTCAGGAAGACATAATAGCTTATTCTGATTGTTCTTTTTATATCATACAGTCTCTAAATATTCATTGTGCTCATATGATTAAGCTGTAAATCAATAGGAAAAGCCAATGGGCTTCTTTGAATTTTTTATTTTGCTCCATATATTTGGCTGTACCAGTCATCTCAACTTTCTCCCAGTTTTTACTTTCACATTTGCCCTTACCCATTTTGCTCTGTCCGAAGAGCTCCTAATCACATTTCAGCACCCGAAGTAAATATCCTCTCCTTGGGAAAGCCCCTCCTTCTTCCCACCTAAGATGACTTGTTCCTCCTCGGGTACATTTCGTGCTTGGAACACATCTCTATTATTGCAGGTAGCACTGTGTATCGAATGAGAATGATTTGCTTCTATTTTTGTACTTCCAAGTAGTCCCCGAGAGTCTTGACTGTAAAGGTGTTGTCCCATCTGAGTTTCTATCTCCATCAACTAGCACTGGCCCTTTGTGTGGGCTCGGTTAACTGGAATTAAAGCTCTGGGGAATAGGTGTAGATGTACAAAAAAGAAATGGGGAAGCCTGGTTTAACTGAAATATGCTTTCTCCTACTCAGATTAGTTCATCAGATTCAAATTGCTAATATTTGGGATAAGATGCTCACTCTTTTCTTTCAGGGTAGAGCTTCTGCAGAAGATAAAACACTGACTTAGATGAAAGTCTTCAAAAGGGTTCTAAGCTAAGAGTGATCATAAATGCAGTTTTGAAGGAAAACTTGCTTGAAAAACGAGCTTGAGAAATTCTACCAGATACTTTAAAGCTACCTTAACTTGATGGAGAGGGAGGGGTGGATAAGACTTTTTGTTAGCATTTTTTCTGTCAGTACCTATTTTCCATTTGCTAATTAGTTTTTGTTATCTCTTAGTACTCAGTAGCATGCATGTAGCAAGTGTCAGAGGTTCAAGAAAAAAAAAAGTTTATGGGAAGAAATAATTAAACTGGGAAAAATTCTATCTGTTGACTTCATTCTACCTCCCTTATACACACAAAGACAGACATCTCCTAGTTTGTTCTTTTGGCCTTTTTTCTTAGCCTGAACTTGTGAGGTTTGAAGGTAAAAGCAGTGGCTCCAAAAGCTGATTGTTACACCTCTGTCTCAATGAGATAGGTGGACTGGAGGCAGTAGAGAACATTTCTGAAAGTTCTGTTTGTGATTATTTGATCTTAGGTGTTGGGCTAAAGAATGGTGAAGTAGATTTTAGACTTCGCACATGAGTTTTCCCATTTTGCAACAAAGCCAAATAAAAGGCAAACTCATGTTTATATTTTAACTATTATTTTATTATTATGTTATGTTAGTCACCATATAGTACGTTATCAGTTTTTGATGTAGTGTTCCAAGATTCATTGTTTACGTATAACACCCAGTGCTCCGTGCAGTCCCCGCCCTCCTTACTACCCACCCCTGGGCTCGCCCATCCCCTCTCCCCTCCCCTCTAAAACCCGCAGGTGGTTTTTCAGAGTGCACAGTCTCTCATGGATCACCTCCCCCTCTGAGTTCCCCCCCTTCATTTTTTCTTCCTTCTCCTAATGTCCTCCATGCTATTCCTTATGCTCCACAAGTAAGTGAAGCCATATGATAACTGACTCTCTCTGCTTGACTGATTTCACTCCGCATAATCTCCTCCACTCCCATCCATGTTGATAGAAAAGTTGGGTATTCGTCCTTTCTGATGGCTGAATAATATTCCGCTGTATATATCGACCACATCTTCTTTATCCATTCGTCTGATGAAGGGCATCTCAGCTCTTTCCACACTTCAGCGATTGTGGCCATTGCTGCTATGAACATTGGGGCACATATGGCCCTTCTTTTCACTACATCTGTATCTTTGGGGTAAATACCCAGGAGTTGCAATTGCTGGATCATAGGGTAGCTCTATTTTTAATTTTTTGAGGAACCTCCACACTGTTTTCAAAAGTGGCTGCACCAACTTGCAGTCCCACTAACAGTGTAAGAGGGTTCCTCTTTTGCCACATCCTCTCCAACATTTGTTGTTTCTTGCCTTGTTAATTTTTGCCCTTCTAACTGGTGTAAGGTGGTATCTCAGTGTGGTTTTGACTTGAATTTCCCTGATGGCTAATAATGAACACTTTTTCATGTGTCTGTTGGCCATTTGTATGTCTTCATTGAAGAAGTATCTGTTCATGTCTTCTGCCCGTTTTTGACTTGATTGTTTTCTGGGTATTGAGTTCAAGAGGTGTTTTTTTTTTTAAGATTTTTTAAATTATTTATTTATCTGACAGACAAAGATCACAGTAGGCAGAGAGGCAGGCAGAGAGAGGAGGAAGCAAGCCCCCTGCTGAGCAGAAAGCCTGATGCGGGGCTTGATCCCAGGACCTTGGGACCATGACCTGAGCCGAAGGCAGAGGCTTTAATCCACTGAGCCACCCATGTGTTCCAAATTTGAGAAGTTTTTAATAGATCTTGGATATCAGCTCTTTAGATGTTTTGTCATTTGCAAATATCTTCTCCCATTCCGTGGATTGCCTCTTTGTTTTATTGACTGTTTCCTTTGCTGTGCAGGAGCTTTTTATCTTGATGAAATCCCAAAAGTTCATTTTTGCTTTTGTTTCCTTTGCCTTTGGAGACGTGTCTTGAAAGAAGTTGCTATGGCCAGTGTCAAAGAGATTGTTGCCTATGTTTTCCTCTAGGATTTTGATGGATTCCTGCCTCACATTGAGGTCTTTCATCCATTTTGAGTTTATCTTTGTGTATGGTATAAGAGAATGGTTGACTTTCATTCTTCTATATATAGCTGTCCAATTTTCCCAGCATTATTTATTGAAGAGACTGTCTTTCTTCCATTGGATATTTTTTCCTGCTTTGTTGAAGATCATTTGACCATAGAGCTGAAGGTCCATATCTGGGGTCTCTAACCTGTTCCACTGGTTTGTGTGTCTGTACTGTCTTGCTGTCTTGATGATTACAGCTTTGTAATAAAACTTGAAATCAGGCAACCTGATGTCCCCAGCTTTGTCTTTCTTTTTCAACATTTTCTTGGTGATTCAGGGTCTTTTC
>NC_081575.1:13673341-13715158 GCF_022355385.1 Mustela nigripes
TTAATGTGCCCTCAAAATATCTCAAGTTTCAAAAGATGGCTTTGTACTGGCCAATGTGACCCATTCAGAGGAATGTTTTGAGTTTTAAAAATATTCCTCTTAATGAAGATAATACAGCCAAACTGATATTGCTGGACCTTCCTCTCTTTTGACTGTATTTTAGGAAGCAATAAATCAATGAGTCATAAATGCTTCTCCCCACTTCTAAAGTTCCAGACTTAGGGGAGAAGGACCAGTGGGAAGTTGGTCGTTTTCAGATAAAGAGGAATTATAAAAGGCCTTACGAGCATCCATGCCAGCAGAACAAACTCTGCAATCCACAAGTGCTCCTGGGGAAAAGTTGAGGGGTGGGAGTGGGCCAGTAGGAACCCACCATAAGCAACATTCATCCCTAAGGTGGAATATGCCCAAACTATAGAAATATTCCATATTGCAGCCAGTGAGAGGTGGAAATACTAAGTGATTGGTCTTGTTTCTGTGTTCTCATTTTTATTAGTCCTTTCAACAAATAAACTTCTTTTTCTTTTTTTTTAAAATAAACTTCTTTTTCAATGCACAATGTTGAGGGGTGCTCAGTTTTGTTGAATCATGTGATTATGTTAGGAAGAAGTGAAATAGAAGGTAAATTATTGAAACTAACTCACAGAAGTCATTCTATAACACACATATCTCCTTCTGTTTAGTTCACATTCTGACTTTTGGAAAGAAAGCTAGCAGATCTGATTTTCAAGAACCCAAATTCCTATAATATATTCATCTGCTATAGCACCCTCTAAGCTAAGTTCTTTATATGCAATCTTAATTTCTTCAAAGGCTGTGGCATTTTCATAGCTGTATAGTACAAGAGACCTGGACTAAAAATAAGAACAGATGAATCCCACCCTAACTCTGTCTCTTAGCTGTGTGGCTTTGGGCAATTCACTTCATCTTATCAAACCTCAGTTTTGTCATCAATAAACTGGATTTATTACTGTACTGTTTACCTTATAGATTGAAATCATAATAGATTATGGATGTGAAGAGTATTCTATCTGTAGAGGAATAGGTAAATATAAAGAACTATGTCTCTATTCCTGTGGGATGGTAGGAAACATCACAACCATCTCCTGCCCCAGAATAATCTAGGGATACAAAATAAAACGAATAACATTTAATAGCAGCTCTAGCCCTAACCCCCAAGAACAGGCCTATTTGTTTAAATAGTGCATGTACAAGCCTAGTATACATACAGATGTGTCTAAATCGAAACTCACAGAGTGGGAAAATGAGAGCTAGAAGTCCGCTTCGACAGCCAGTCCAACCTCTTTCTTTTACATGCAGAGAAACTGAGGTTCTCTTTTCTCCTAAAATGAGGTGTTCCTCCTCACTTCCCAATGTGTCTTTTGGCCAGGCTTCATTTTTGATGCTTCCAACTTTCATCCAACCAGTCAGTTACCAAAATCTACCTTTGCAAGAGCTAGCAATTTATTTCTATTTATCCTCCTTCAGACAGCTAATATTTCATGCCTGTACTCTTACAGTAACCTCCTAGTGTGTCCCCTTTTCCTTCCCCTATTCATTCTCATGTTACTGGGGCAATATTATTAAATGATTACTTTTATCATGTTGCTGCATTAATAAATATCTCTGCTGGCTTCCTGTGGCTGTGGGATAAAGAACAAACTCTGTAGTCTTGCTTTTAAGATTCCCTACAATATGCCCTTGATGTTCCTCATCTATCTCCTGCTACCCCCTCTACATAAACCCTGGGAAAATGTGGTCTTTACTCTTCCTCCAAATGCTTCCCTACAATATGCATGTTCTTCCTTTATTTTTCCCACCAATATCCAGTCATCTTTTTCTGGTAGCTCATTTTGCTCTGGGGAACAACTTAACCCCTATTAGATGCAATCTTGCTGGACCATCAAACAAGGTACCGAAAGTGGGATTGTGGCCCTAATTGGGCCAAACACGCTCTGCCTGGAATTTTCAGTCAGAATGAAGTTACATAGGTACTAAACGCAAGGGCTGGGCCTGATTCATCCAGAAAGTGATTCCTGAAATATTGTTCATTAGATCTTACTGCCTAGGGTTCTCTGCTCTCTGTCCTTTCTGAAGTTTGGTTCCTTGGCTTTCCTTCGATTTTCTCAGCTATCTCATATTCTCGGAAATGTTCCCTTTTGTATATTTAGCCAGAACAAGTTGCTCTTACCTACTATCAGGAGCTCAGCTGAGCTTGGAAAGATTGCTAAGCTTCCAGGTATTGGAGTAGCTGATTAAAGCCACAAGCCAGGGGTGCCTGGGTGGCTCAGTGGGTTAAGGCCTCTGCCTTCAGCTCAGGTCATGATCCCAGGGTCCTGGGATCGGGCCCTGCATCAGGCTCTCTGCTCAGTGGGGAGCCTGCTTCCTCCTCCCTCTCTCTCTCTCTCTCTCTCTCTCTCTCTTTGCCGGGCTCTCTGCCTACTTGTGATCTCTCTCTGTGTGTCAAATAAATAAATAAAATCTTTAAAAAAATAAAGCCACAAGCCAGAAATGAAAGAGTTTAAGCCTTCAATCACTCTCTGTGAAAGTATAAGTGAGAGCCTACAGCTGGAGCAAGTGCTGACTCCCCTGTTTCATTTCCCTCTATACAACCTCATATCAGTTGGGGGTCAGATGATCAGCATGAATGTGAGGGTTATTTTGCTGTTGAGGAAGTGTAGAACAAAAGGCTCCAACATTTTAGGGACCTTGAGGTTCAGGGGAGAGGGACAATGGAGAAGGGCTTGGAGTGGAAAAGTACTGGGAACTTAGAGTGGGGAAGTGTCTGTAAGGTTTCCCCTTCCTCTCCTGTTAGAGGGGCCTCAGCAAAGACCTTTGAAGGTGATCTCTGCCCAAGGCCTCACATAAAGAGACCTAGGAATAAAGGCACAGGGGTTAGGAATGCAAATACGTGAAGTGGGGGACTGGCCAGAGGGATCTGAGTCCTTGAGTGCAACTCCCCTCAGTGCTCTGACCACACCGAGTCTGCTACCAGGAGGGCAGCTTTTCCCCACGAGGACCAGTAAAGCCATTGTAATTGCCTACATTCGGGCCTAAGAAATCACACAAAGGTTTTTTTCACTCATGCCTTTCTTTCCTTATTTCTCTTCCTATCCAAGGCTAAGTTTACTTTTATTTACATAAAGCCTTAACAGAGTAATTCAATCCATATTTGATCTTTTCTGTTTCCTCTGAAGTCTCATACCACCACTTATTTTGAATAATTCTTTTGAGAAGGTATTGACAGGTAACTAACAGCTATAAATTACTTACTTTGTATTCCTTATCTTCCCACTTCAAATGTCAGTATCTTTAGGCAAAGAGTTATTTGTACTTTACACACATCTATAATTCCTAACAAAATTATGTGTGTAGTAAACAAGACAATTGTGGGCGAGTAGTCTGTAATGGGTGATTTGAAAGGCACATGTCCTAAAATCTCACCCAAATAATTATTGAGATAATTATCTTTTTAAGAAAGTTTTATCAGCTACCTACAAGGGAGCACAGTATCAGTGATTGGTTTCCCCATTATTCATCGGCACTCACCTTAAGGAAAGATTTATTCCCATGTGAGCAAAGAGTTAAAGGAAGAGTAGCATTGATTTAAGGAACACCATGTGCCAGAGCCATGCAGACACTTTCCAGTACTTATTGATTTCTTTTTTTAAATGATTTTACTTATTTATTTGACAGATAGACAGAGAGAGAGACCATGAGAGAGGGAATACAAGCAAGGGGAGTGGGAGAGGAGGAAGCAGACTCCCCATCAAGGGAGCCCAGTGCGGGTCTCGATCCCAGGACTCTGGGATCATGACCTGAGCCGAAGGCAGAGGCTTAATGACTGAGCCACCCAGGTGCCCCCAATACTTATTGATTCTTTACAGTACTCCGAAGCAAGCATTTTCTCCATTTTTAAGAGAAGGGTATTGGGGCATAGAAAATGACTTAATTGTCCCATGATCCTGCAGTTCTTAAGTGACAGAAGTGCTATTAAACCAGGTCCACTTGAATATGAAGTCTATTACATCTTCCGAGAAAAGACCAAAGCATGGAATGATGTGGATGCCAAAAAGAGGTATCGGAAGTGTGATAGGAGATAGGTGATTGCCAAAGACCATCCCTTCCAAAAATTTTCCTTCTACAAAATTAAGTTATTTAAGATAATTAAGTTGAAAAAAATGAAAGAAGAGCTAATCAATTGGAAAGACACCTTGTATTCATGGATTGGAAGACTTAATGTGGTTAAGAACCCAAACTGATCTACAGATTCAGTGTAATCCCTGTCAAAATCCCAGCTGCTTTTTTGGTAGAGATTAATAAATTGATCTGGGTTCATAAGGAGCCCAAAACAGTCTGGAAAAACTTACCACAAAGCTAGAGTATAGTCAAAACAGTCTGGAAAAACTTACTACAGAGTAATCAAGATAGTGTAGTGCTAACCTAAAGGAAGACATATAGATCAATGAGATAGAATTGAGAATCTAGAGATTAACCCATACATCTATGAGAAATTGATTTTTGACAATGGTGCCAAGATCATTCAACAGGAAAATCGTAGTCTTTTTAACAAATGGTCTGGAGACAACTGGATACCCACATGCAAGAGAAAGTAGTTGGACACCTAAATTACCTTACATCATTTACAAAAATGAACTCAAAATGGACTAACAACCTAAATTTAACAACAGCTAACTATACAGTTCTTAAGAGAAAACATAGGAGTAAGTCATATGACCTTGGACCTGTCTTAGATATGACACCCAAAGCATAGGAAGCAAAAAAAAAAAAAAACAAAAAAAACAAAAACCAGATAAATTGGAAGGAAAAATTTTTTAAGTTGTGTGTCAAGAGATATCATTAAGAAAATGAAAAATAGCTCACAGAATGGGATAAAATATTTGTAAATCATACATCTGATAAAAGACTTATTTTTAGAATATATGAAGAATTCTGATAACATTATAATGACAAATAACCCAAATAAAATTGGTTAAAGCATCTTAGTAACTATTTCTCTGAAGAAGAGACACAAATGGCCAATAAACACATGAAAAGATGCTCAATATCATTATTCATCAGGGAAATGCAAATAAAACTACAATGAGATGCCACTTCACACCCATTAGGATACTTATCATCAAAAAGACACATAATAGCAAATGTTGGCAAGGATGTGGAGAAATTGGAAAGCTTGCGTACTGCTCACAGGAATGAAAATGGTACAGCTGCTTTGGAAAACAATCTGATAGTTCTTCAAAAGGTTAATCATATGGTTATCATGTGATCCAGGAATTTTACTCGTAGGTATATACAGCCAAGTGAAAGGAAAATGTATGGTCACACAAAATTTTCCTTGATAGCAATATTATTCATAAAAGTAGAAATAACCCAAATACCCATCACATGATGAATGATAAATAAAACTTGGTACATCTGTATGATTAAATGTTATTAGTGAAATGGAATACATACTGATATATGCTTCAGCATAAACATTAAAAACATTATGCTAAATGAAAGAAGCCAGATTCATAAAAGGCCACATATTACATGATCCCATTTTATAAAATGTCCACAATAGACAAAATTACAGAGACAGAAAGTAGATTAGTGGTTTCCTGGGGCTTGGAGAGGGAGGGAAGTATGGGGATTGACAGCTTAATGAGTACAGTGTCTCTCTTTGGGGTGATGAAAAAGTTCCAGGGTTGAATAATAATGATAGTTGCTCAACACTGTGAATATAATATAACTGGAATTCTCTAATTATATTGGTGAATTATGCTTCAATAAAACTGTTAAAAATTATTTGCATTAGTTTTGCTTCCAAGGGGAATAGCAATTTTCTAGCCTTTTTATTTTTTTTTTTTTATAACTGTCAGTTTTTGCCCCCATCAGTTTGGCCCAAAACTATTTGTACATTTAATAGTTCCATGTTTGCTTCTGGTTCTTGATGCAGCCTGAAATGAAATAGGCCCAGTTTCTCCAGTTGCTCTAGTTGGGAGGGAAGACCTGGGTCATTGGGTGACAGGCATCTGTGTGCCTATCTAAATGAGCTCAGTCATCCCCATTTCCCTTGCGCATAGATGGCATAGTTGGGAAAGACAGGATAAAGTCCTAGCCACCACCTTTCTAATCTAAAATAAGATAGTGACAATTCTTTGAACCAAGTGACACAGCTAGATTTTTTACTCACTGAAAGCTACTTGAGTATATTACTTATATTGCAATCTTTCAAAAAGAATATTTCATCATTTTGGCAAATACTTTTTATAGTAAGTATGTTGCTTTTCTCTGGAAATGCAACGGTAATGTTCAGTACTTTCTCTACTAATTTGGAAAAGTCCCACGTATTAGTGAAATGTAATTAATTATACTGACTAAGCAACCAGCTAAAGAATCCAAAAATTCACATATATAAAACTCAAAATTATCTGTAACCTTCACTTCTCTCTGACTTTTATTTTACATAATGGGTTTAGAATGGATAAAAAAGAGGAACTAACAGTTAAGATATCACTTTAAACTTATATTATCTCAGTATTATTCCTTCCCATTTTACTGATGAAGAAACTGAGGTACAGAAAAACAAAGGGATTTGTTGAAGGTCACATATAACAGATACAGATTCTGATTCTGGATCTTCCTCACTCCAACACCCGTCTTTTTTATTTGCTACAGAATATAGCCTCCCAATTAAGTGAAGCTAATTTCATAATCAGAATATTAACCACAGATTTTTATTAATAAGTGGCATATATGCCACTATATAATGGAAAGAATAAAACATTTATTGTGTCACTGGGTTAGAAAGCATACTGAGAAAGGAAACCCTTTCATAACTCTGGTAAGGATGCCATAAATTTCAGATAATATCTAAATGTTATCACCATGGTAATCTTCAAAGGCTGAGACCTGGCTGACTCTCTTAATTATATAGACCAGAGTTCACTTGCCTGTATAATGTGTACATGTTGGAAGGTTGCTGATTATTTCTGCTCTCATTCCTGTGAGATTTTTGCTGCAGTTTCACACAGTTACAATTTACTACCAGCATATGCTGGCCCTTTCTCCCTTCATTTTGTTGTTTCTTTGACTACTGAAAATTTTGAATTTTTCACTTATATTAATATTTTTCAAGAGGAATTGTTTCAGCTAAGAAAGAAATTTGAAAGGGACAGTAGCAGCATCAACATATTTATAGGTACTTTTTAGTCAAATCAATGAGGATCAAATGGACATACTAACACTTCCCTGAAAGAAAAAGAAAAAATTAAATGCCTTTGGTGAATATTTCTGCTGTATCCAGTAGTCTTAAACAACATAGATTAAATAATGGTCTCCACGAAGAACATTTTCAGAGACATACTATCTATTGGAGACATTATTATGCATCATTGATAAGATGAAATAATTGAAAGAAAAATACCCAAAGGTCAAAACCAAAGCCGCAAGCCTTTCAATTTATTCCACCTGGTACGTTGTCTGAGAGCCAGTCACCAGCCCTCTGCCCTCTAGTGGTCAGGTATTGTAGTTCAAGCCCCTGCAGAGCCACAGCAACCTTTTCCTTCATCACACTCTGTTGACTACACTGGTTGCTTTCATTGAGAATTCACTAGCAAGAGCCAACACAGTCCATGATTGGCCAGTTTCCATATGATTTTATGCAAGAGGGATTGGATTTCATTCATTCATTTAACATTTATTGTGTTTATGATGTGCCTGGCACTTACAAAACTTGGGGGTACAATTATAAATAATGTACAATTTATACCCTCAAGAGTTTCCATTTTAGTGAATGGCATAACTTACATTAATGTATGCCAGAATTCATCAGAAGCACTTTTTACACATAACTTCATTAAATCCTAACAACACTAAAAGAAAGGTATTATTCACTACCCATTAAAAAACAAATAAACTGGGACGCCTGGGTGGCTCAGTTGGTTAAGCAGCTGCCTTCGGCTCAGGTCATGATCCCGGCGTCCTGGGATCGAGTCCCACATCGGGCTCCTTGCTCCGCAGGGAGCCTGCTTCTCTGTCTGACTCTGCCTCCCCTCTGTCTGCCTGTGCTCGCGCTCACTCGCTCTGACAAATAAATAAAATCTTTAAAAAAAAAAAATAAAAAAATAAAAATAAAAAACAAATAAACTGAGGCACAGAAACATTAAATTAATACATGGGAGAGATGTGATATGAACCCAAGTAGTTTGGCTTCACAGATCACAAACCTTCCACAAAGAATCAGTCTTAAAAAACCACACAAAAACCTGTATCTAAAAAGTCTATTTTCATAGACTTTTGATTGTGATTGATGAAGCAATCAATCATTCATGGTATTTCTAAAAACATTTGCATTTCTCTCTACAAACATACATACAAGTCTTATTGTTTGTATTGAAATTTAGCAATCAGAATAGAAAAGACATTCATTTTCTTCTTATATTATCCCATGGCACAAAGACCAAAAAACAATCATTCATTTTTTTTCTCACTGATACTAAATATTTGCTACTGAGCTAATACTATTTTTATGTTCAGTGAAAGTATTGAGAACCAGGATGCTCTAAGATAAAAATCACAGAAACAATAGAAACAAACAGGTTATCACTGAGAGTATAGTCCTATCATCTTCCTAAGTGTTCGGATATTCTGCATTTATTTCCTCTTCATTTTTGAAAACCTGCTTTTTGCTCTCTAAAACTCAATTTTCCCATTTCCTCTAAAATGAAGTTTTTATGGATGAATATGAATTGTACTAAATATAGCACCATGAAAGGCCCATCATTTGCACTTCATCAATTAGCAGTTATTTTTAAGATTGGTTACTTGTTATTCAATATGCCTCCCATTTCCTTTTACATTAATGAGCTGAGACATCACCCTGTAGGTTTTTCATTTGTTGGTTGATTCTGAACAGTATACAGGAAAGAGAGGGAAAAAAGAAAAGTTGAAGCAGGACTTTTAACAAGCTCTTCTCTCTCTTCATAAACCTGATTAAACTGCTGATGTTGGAATAAAAGGACAGAAAAAGTCTCCAGGAAGCCCAGTTAGCAGTTAAGCAAGATCATTGCTTATTTTTCATAAGAATGTTCTGAAACTTCCTATTCCAGCACATGAAAGAACCCCTTTAGCTTTCCTGTCTTTGATCAGGTCTAGGAGTTTTATAACTATACATCAACCACACTTCAACTTCTTTCCACCAGGCTTACCCCTTCTTCCCTGCCCTATTTTCTCCACTTTTATAGGTCAGTACTTAACCCATCAAATAGAACTATTCCAACCCTTAGCCTTTCAGTAAAGAGGGACTAGGTGTTTTACGTGCTTCCTCCCAATGCCTTCTGTCTCACCATACATTTGGAGAAGCCAACTATAATATCTTTGATTGTGGATTAATCATCAAAAGTACTGTGTATTAAATGAATGGCTTTATTATTTTTCGGGGAAAGGAGCAATAAATTGTATTACATTATTCCTACTAATGTGATTGCACATTTATAAGGTTTGATCAAAATACCTATTTAAAACTTAATTTATATTTGTGTCTAAATGTTATATATGAAAATCTGAAAAGGTTTATATTGTGTTACCCAGTAAAGCAGGAATTAAGGGAACTAACTTTGTAGATGCCAGATAAATGCCCAGGAGGATTTTTGAATGACACACAAATTTGATTATGAGCTGATAGAAAAATAAGATGTCAAGGAATGATCAAATTAATTGATCATTTATAACAGACTGAGAAAGGTCTCAACACTTCTACTTGTCATTTTCCAGGCATTATACTAATGCCCACAACTTGGGCATTATGTTAATAATCTACTTGCTTATTTGCCTCCCTCACTAGATAGAAGTTTTCTTGAAGAACTACATTTAATCTCTGTCTTCACGGTACACAGTACAAGTTGACCTATGAATAATGTAGGGGTAAGGGGCACTGACCCCTTTGCACAGTACAAAATTTACATAAAAGTTTTGAACCCATGTAAGTTTTGAAAACATAACTACTAAGAGCCTACCATTGACCAGAAGCCTTACCAATAATATAAACAATTGACTAACATATATTTTGTATGTTACATGTATTATATACTGTATTCTTATAATAAAGTAAGCTAGAGAAAAGAAAATTTTATTATGAAAATCATAAGGCAGAGAAAGTACATCTATAGTACTGTATTAACTGGAAAAAAAAACACATGTACGTGGACACCCAGTTCAAATCTGTACTGTTCAAGAGTCAACTGTGATGTGTGTCTGTATATGTGTGTGTATTACATAGTAAAGTTTCAATAAATATAAGTTGTTTGAAAAAGTAGAAAGCTCACTAATGTGAAGGGAAATAGGAGGCATAATGAATAACAAGTAACCAGTCTTAAAACTACCTGCAAATTGATGAAGTATTAAGCAGCAGCACAGATGATGGACCTTTCATGGCACTGTATTTCATATAACTAACACTGTTTCCTTACCATCAAATTGCTAATTCTGGCCTTGTAAATGTAATTTTATAAAGTGATGGTAAGTATATTGAAAGTAGATCACTTCAAGATCCAGAATTATACCTCATGTCTCTGGCCAGAGGCACGATTATTGCCAACAGCCACGAGTAGGAATGGAATTGAATGAAAAATAATGTGATTTCCAACCATGATGGAGTAACTGGTACTGGATTAGCCTTCCTACCGTAAGCGACCATAAAACTGAGTAAAATATATAAAGCAACAGTTTTCAGACTTCAGACAACAGATGGCTCTCTGCCCAAGGACTGTTTCTCGAACATGGTGCAGAGGATTGAAATTCAAGCTGAGCACAGTAGTCCCATTGAACTGAGAAGGAAAGAAATGGGACTTCAAGGAAGCTGAAAAGGCTGGGATCTGAAAAGGCAGGGGCAGGGCACTGGAGAGAAAGGAGCTATACAGAAGGAGCTTGCCCAGGAATCTGAGTCATGAGTACTTAGATCAGTTCTTGACTGACCTGCACGAATGCTTGGTGAGACTGCATGATGCTTACTAGAGAGCAACTGCTATGAGACTGAGAAGAGAACAGAGAGGGAGGGGGCACCCGGGTGGCACAGTTGGTTAAGCATCCAAGGCTTGGTTTCAGCTCAGGTCGTGATCTTAGGATCATGAGATCGAGCCTGCATTGGGCTTTGTGCTCAGCAGGGAGCTTGCTTAGGATTCTCTCCTTCCCTCTGCCCCTCTGCTCAAATAAATAAATAAATAAATACATAAAATCTTAGAAAGAGCAGAGAGAGATACTAGAGGTCAGTTGGTGCTGGGAAACATTAGAAGTCTGACCTCACCAGAGTATAAAGTTTTAATTAACACTTCAATAACATCCTGAGCTGAGACACCAGAAAGGCTATGCCCTAAGATTAAGAACTACATTACGGTTGACTCATGATCTACTTTAACAAAGACTATAAACCAAACCCTGACAAAATCTGCAGGGGATACAAAGTTTGGGAGTCGAGTTCTACCAAATAAGAGGAGCTTGGGAAACAAATTGGAATTTCCATAGATTTTGCTGACCAAAGTGTAAGCCTAAACTAACACAAGTTTAAGATGATGGGTCAGTAATTAAAAATAAAAGAATCTAAAGTATTTAAAATGTGTTATCAACAATTTCCAGAACAGAATTTTTAAAACAATCAGTATACATGCAAAAAACAAGCAAACAAACAAACAAAAACAACAACAACAACAACAAAAACAAACAGGAAAATGTGACTCATTCAAGGAAAAAGTGTCTATAGAAACTGACCCACTAATGGTCCAGACTTGCATTCAACAGATAGCCTTTAAAGCAGTTATTAGAAAAATGTCCAAAGAACTAATAGAAGATGTGTTTAAAGAATTAAAGGAAAGCATGACCTTAATGATGAAGAGATAAAGAATTTCAGCTGATAAAGTGAAAGCATAAAAGTAGAATTTGTAGATGTGAAAAGCACCATAACTGAATGGAATAACTCACCAAAAGGAATAATACCAGATTTCAGACTAGAGAGAGCAGAATGACCTTGAAGACAAAACAGATGTTAACCAACCTGAAGGATAGAGGGAAAAGATTAACAAAATGAGAAGAGCCTCACAGACTTGTGGAATAATACTGAAAGATATACCTTATTTGTATTTGGAATACCAGAAGTAGAAGAGAGCAGTAATAGAATAGAAAAAAAAAATTAAAAGTAATGGTCAAAAATTTCCCAAATAAGAAAATATTGACTTACAGATCCAAATAGTTCTAAAAAAACCAAGCAAAGCCATAAAAAAATCAAAATTGGCCACATCATAATCAAATTACTGAGGCAAAAATTAGAAAACATCTTGAAGGTAGCTACAGACTGGTCTCTCATTACATATGGGGGACAATGGTATGAGTGGCTACTGGCTTCTCATCAGAAACTATAGACCAGTATAGACCAGAAGACTATGAAGCAGCATCATTAAAGTACTAAAGGAGATAAAAATAAAGCTTGTCTCTATACAACAAAAGTATTTATCAAGAATGAGGGTAAAAAAGGCATTTTCAGATAAATGAAACTGATACAATTTTCATCATCTGACTTGTAATAAAGAAATGCTAAAGGATTCTCACCAAGCTAAAGGGAAATGATACCAAATAGAAAACAGCACCTAAAAAAAGAAAGAAGAGGGGCATCTGAGTGGCTGAGTCGGTTAAGCGTCTGCCTTTGGCTCAGGTCCTGATTTCAGTGTCCTGGGATTGGGCATGTTGGACTCCCTGGTCAGCAGGGAGTCTGCTTCTTCCTCTCTCTCTGCCCCTCCCTCCACTCATGCACACAGTTTCTCTCAAGTAAATAATAAAGTCTTTAAAAAAATAAAAAAGAATATCAAGAATTACAAATAAATAAGTAAATATAGACTATGAAGCTTTACCTTTCTTCTCATGTGTAATTGAAAGACAACTGATTGATTCAAGTAAAAGTAATAACACCATATAATGAAGTTTATAACATGTGCAGAAGTAATAAATATGCCACCAGTAGTGCAATTGTAAGAAGTGAGTAAATGGAATGAAACTGTTGTGACATCATTATCTTCGTGAGTGTGAAGATTGAAGCAGCAGGGGTTAAGTGACAGGTGTGAAGTAGGAACATGAAGGGTCAGCTCACTCCATCTGTTCCAACAGCCTTACAGCTGTAACTCCACCCATCCTGTGCATCTACTCTCCGCATCCCTGCCACAAGGACCAGGAAAATATCTTTATACGTGCCATTAATGGCGTGTTTTCTTTCTTTTTGAACGAGGGGCCCAGAAGTTACATAGCTGGCTCTGCTGGCTATACAGCCCTTTGAGAAACAAAAATAAATGGATCATTTGCCTATCCCAAGCCCCCCATGTTGCATTTCCATTTCCTCATATCAGGGAGAGGATCATGCCTCTCCCCTGGCGAAGCACTTCCCATAGCTCCTTGTTGTCTACAGGATAAGGTAAAAAAAATCCTTAGATTGAACTTTAACTCATTTTTACAAATATTATTACACTATTCAAGAAAAAAAAGTATCTACACAATATTATGTGAACCCATGTTATGCTTTGCTTCCCTCGTGGCTACTCATCCACATTCTCGTCTCAATTTTAGCTATTAGGACTCTAATCACCCACCACAGTTACACAAATTAAGCCTTTCTCATTACCCTTGGATGGAAGTTACCTCTCCATCTTCTGGACATTCATAGAAATTCTGTGTTCAGGCTATTTGAGCAGAAAGGACCTCAAAGATCATCTGGTCTATGTGGTTTTCAACATCAGCCATACATTAGAAAAATTTGGAGAGAATTTCAAAATACTAATATTTCAAAATATCAGTAGCCAGGACCTACTTCTGTACAATTAAACAGAATCTCTGAGACAGAGGCACTGGGATTTTAAAAATATCTCCCAGATAATTCTGATATTTAACCAGAGATGACATCCAACTTATTTTAGAGATTAGTACATTGACAACCAGAGAATTGACAACCACAATGTCAAATAGCTATTTGGGGAATTATAGGATTAGAACCTAGGGCTCTAGCTTTTTCCACTTCATTATATATTGTCCATTTTACACATTTGCCACTTATTTGCCATGTGATATTGTCAATTATGATCCCCCTTCTACATATATATCTTGTCTCCCAAACTAGATTGTGAGTAACATGAGGGAAAACAGCTATGTATCTTTGTACTCCCTTCACTGCCCACAATGTAAGTGCTCAGGATATATTTGTGGACTGGTTTAATTTTTTTAGCTATACATTTCCAACATTGAACAGCAGCCTTCTTGTTTCTCAGAACTCAGAGGACTCTGGTGATCTTAAGATTGTATGGCCAAATCAATTAGTAGAAATGGAGGGAGACCAAATTCTGGTGAATGTTCTCTTGGTTGATTTGGGCAACAAATTACCACTATTCCAAAGTTATCATTGCCTTCTTTATACGCTTTTAATCAGTGTGCCTTTTTTTAAGATTAAAATATTATATTAAGTTTCCTTTCCTGAAGGAATGGAGATAAGGCTATTGGCATTTTCATTTCCTTTATCATATGAAAATTATCTCTGCAGAGACTGAGTGATTTTTAGTTGATTCTATAAGAAAGAGGTTTATTATAGTTTTTAAACATGAAAAAGTGTAAACTAAGCAGTGGGTGCAGTTTTTTTGTGTTTGTGTGTGTGTGTGTGTGTGTGTGTGTGTGTGTGTGTGTGTGTGTATTTTGTTTGTTTATTTTGGTGTATCAGTGAATCATGAAAAAACTTTGGGTAGCCAAAGAATTTAATCCCTAATAAGATAAATAGGAAGAAATTCCAAATGTCAGTGGCTCACTTTTAAGCTTTGAAAACATCTATGCTAATGCCCAGACATGGCTGTCTTCAGTGTATTTTTTTACTTTTAGCTTCTGGCCTTTCTAGCATTTCATTAACTATCTAGAATTATGAATTTAACAGAGCTAGTCCTTGGACAATTTGGTGCTCTGTGACTATAACAGAACTTAGCATAAACAACTCAACCACAAGGTTGAGGAGAAGAAACTCATAAACAAGTGATCACCCCCCCCCCCCATCTTCACCAGAAAGCTCTCAGTACTTGGTAGAAAAATAAGAAATGGCAGAACTGTTTTTTCTAGGACCAGTCCCAAAAGACTAATTCCTATAGAACTGAAACATCTAGTCATCTCTCTCATCTATGTGCACTTTTCAACCATGCCCCCTCTGCATATATTATATTCTTATATTTCTAGTTGCAATAACCTAAGCAAAAGAGAGATATGAAAGTAAGATTGATATGTAAAACGTGATCAAATAAGCCCATGACTCAAGAAATGACACCCCTTCCTGATCTCCCCAGTCAGACAAAACTCCCTCAGTACTTCTGTTTCATGTACTCTATCAGGACTTCTGTTATGATATTTCACAGCAAGTCCAAATTTTGGACTTACATATATGCCTTATCTTAACAACTAAACCATCTGTAGGTTCCATGTCTTAGTCTCTTGAGTATTCCTCCTCACTTGTCCCCAGTCAACCTAATAAATCATCTCTCAATGAGTATACCATATGGCTGTATTCTGAATTGTACCATACACTAGTAGTCAAGACAATACAAATTAAAGCAACAATGAGATATTTTCACCCATTCGATTGTCAAAAGAATATAATAATGATGACATCTTTTCCTGGTGAGGATGTAGGAAAATGAACACTCTGATAAACTGCTGTTCAAATATAAATTACTAGTCTTTCTGGAAATAAGTTTGTAATACCTACTAAAATAAAAAAAGTCACATACCCTTTAGCTTGTTGATACCTTTAGGAAATCTATCCTAAATAAAACCACCATATTTATATAAATACATTTATTATAGCATATTTTTTGGTGTCAAAAAAAACCAGCTGATGTGATATATTGTAAAAGTGATAAAATTCTTCTCCTTCCAGTACATTCTATTTCTCTATCACTTTCATTTGGGTTGACCATGTGACTTGTTTGGCCAATAGGATATTAGCTAATATGATCCAAAGGCATCAAAAGTGCCTGTGCATTGAAACTTGATTGTTTGCTTTTCTGAAAGCTGAAGACCACTGTGTGAATGGACCTAGCCAGAATGCTAGATGATGAGAGACATGTACTGTCCTGTCACTATGTGCAACTCTCAGTATGGCCAAGAGCTTGCCAACTGTCAGTGATATGATTGAGGCCATCCTAGACATCCTGCTTTCTGGTAATTTGCCAGTAGAACATTGAAACAAGGAGGGAACCCAGCAGAGATGAGCTGAGTTGACCCAGATGAGAGAAAAACTTTCCAGCCAACCCATAGAATCACAGGGATTAATAAACGTTGCTGTTTAAGCTACTAAATTTGGGAGTGGTTAGTAACTCAACAAAAGCTAGCTGATATGTTTTTTTGAAAGCTAACTGATAGAACTGGTAACAATATGATTGCTTGTCAATAGGGGAATACTAGAATAAATAGTGGCACATTATGAGAAATTATGCAGCTATTAAGAAAAGTAAGTCAGATACACATCTATTGATCATCCTTTGTTACTACCTTTCCAACTCCACTGTGAGCTCTTGGAGTTGACAAGAAGCTTGTTTATCTCTACTTTCATTGATTTCCTCCAAAGCACAGTGGTAGCTCACATATTTGTTGATTGATTTGATTGTGCCAT
Source organism: Mustela nigripes (assembly GCF_022355385.1). Taxonomy (NCBI): domain Eukaryota; kingdom Metazoa; phylum Chordata; class Mammalia; order Carnivora; family Mustelidae; genus Mustela; species Mustela nigripes. Next base: position 13,690,017 of record NC_081575.1, read on the forward strand.
GGCTCCGTTTTTAAAAGTGAAACAAGTAGCCTGTAGCTGAAAAACTTATTCTACTGGTATGTTCTCGAGAATGTACCATCCAGTGGAATTAGCTCAGTATGTTTGCCTATTAAAGCTATAAAAGTGTAATTGGCAGAAGTCCCAAAGTAATGAGCAATCATTTGATCTACCAGGGCTGGTTTCATGAGCATATTGTCAGTGCAATCATACAGGGTCCTCTGCTCAGAAGGGCCCCACACTTGGGGATTGAAGCTCTATAGTTGCAGTCTTGAAATTCTTAATAATTTTATCCTTGAAATTGTGTTATGTAAGTGGATTCAGATGAGACAATGGAGCCTCAGCCACAGGGTTAGGGTCCAGAGCAATGATGTAACTGCGACTGCCTAAATTATATTAGAAACTGCAAAGGTAAGAAAATATATATTGTTTCAATACAAACAGAAAAGCCATAGTAGTGTGTGAAATAGCAGTGTTTGTTTTTGATTTGTTGTTTTTTTTTTTTTTTTTTTGTGGTGGGAGAAATGAAATTAGCCTAAGACCGCTCGAAAATTAGCCTAAAACTACACACTTGACAAAGAAGAATATAAAGAAATGTTTCCAGGGTATCTGGGTGGCTCAGCAGGTTAAGCTTCGGCACTCAGTGGGGAGTCTGCTGGAGATTTTCTCCTTCTCCCTCTGCCCCTCCACTTGCACTCTCTCTCTCAAAGAAACAAATAAAACCTTAAAAAACCTGAAATGTTTCCTGGACTTGACATTAGGTCTTGCTAACTGTCTCTTTTTTTCGCCTTTCAAAGAATCAGCTTTTGCTTTTGTTAATATTCTTCATGATTTGTGTGTTATTTTAATCATTTTTGCTCTTGTCCTATTCATTTTTCTCTACAGTTTGGTTTTACACTGTTGTTCTCCTTGTTGTTTGTATTAAATACTTGATCTATGGACAGCTAGGTGCCTTATTAACAAGACTAGTCCTATAACTTGCCTAGCCTGACACTATACTGAGCTGATTTCCTTTTTTTTAAAAGATCTTTTATTTATTTATTTGACACAGAGAGAGAGGGAGAGAGACAGCGGGAGAGGGAACACAAGCAAGGGAAGCTAGAGAGGGAGAAGCAGGTCTCCCATGAGCAGGGAGCCTGACGCGAGGCTCAATCCCAGGACTCTGAGATCATGACCTGAACCTAAGGGAGCTGCTTAACGACTGAGCCACCCAGGTGCCCCCTGAACTGATTTTCTGGAACAGGTGGGGAGATTTCCACAACTACGTAACTATAGCTGAAATTCAGTTGGAAAACAGATTTATATAGAAAAAAACAGTTTAGTGGAAAATAGGGAGTGACTTTCACACCCATCTGATGCTGTCACAGTGCTTCCTACTGTATCTGTGACCACTGCTTTATGGTTAGGTCTTGTCATCTCTTTATTTTGGGGGACCATACTGTATCTCCTGCTTGCTGTCCAAAGGTAAAGCAGTGCCAGTGGTTAGGTGGCATGGACAGCCCTGTTGCTGAGAACACACATAAACCTGAAGAAGCAGCTCAAGGAAACCCACAGGCACCTGTTTGTCAGCCTCCTGCTCAGTGCAGGCTAGGAGTTCAAAGCATGGGGTACAGTACCCAGCAGACCTGGTTTGATCCTTTGTCTTCCAATTACTAGCTGAGCTAGTGGCTGACACTTTCTCTACTTTCTAAAAAATCTCCCTTTTTCCTGTTTATAAAATGGGGATAATAACACTTTTCACTTACAGTTATTTTGAGTTTTAAGTGAAATGAGTCACTTCCTCTGAGAAGCCTTCCCCAACATACAATCAACCATAAGCTGCCCTGTTATTTTCCCGTAGTGCACACAATTATTTTCCGTATGAGCACCTATCTCAATGCATATGTATGTATTCATTCATATACTATAGACTAATTTGCTTAACATGTGCTTATCCTGTGTTATCCTGTTAACTCTATGAGTACAGGGACCATATCTATTTTGCTCATTGCTTTGTACCTGCACCAAGCAGTATGTGCCACATAACAGTTGCTTGAGAAGTATTTGTGGCATGAACAAACAAAATGCTCAGCATTATGCTGTGTCTTTAAAGTTATAAAGTAGCCAACTGAGGAACCAAAATAAATATGAGAAAAGAACAGTAATTTCTTTTCTAACTTTCTTGACATAAGGTGGCCTTGACCTTCTCCCTCAGCCAATTCTTGGTCAATTTAAGCACTGTAAGTCTCAGAAGGGTTCTGTGTCGGGCTTACTTTATTTCATTGCTTATTCATTTATGAAAAGCCTCCTTTTGCTGAATTTCCCATCCCTGACACTTTCCTATCATCAGGAGAGCCATGGTTTCAGGTCTCTGGGGGCAGTCTTCCATAAAGAGAAGGACTGGCCCTTGTACGGGCCCAATATGCTCTTTTGCTACTTTTATATACAGAAGGGCCGCCTGTCGCAAAGTGCTTCTGACTGATTCACTTCTGAGTGAATTATTCTTTTTTTAAAAAATCAGTCTACATTGAAACAGGTTCAACCCAATTAATCCACAAGTAAAAAATAGAACACTCAGTTTTTATTTTTTATCACCCTCGACCTCCCCCACCCATACCCAGTAGAAACCTCTATGTAATAAAGATTATGAAGCATAGATTCTGGGTAATGTATTCTAAGGAAAAAAATTTTTTTAAAGATTTTATCTCTTTATTTTAGAGAGAAAGTGAGTGAGAGAGAGTATGCATATGTCTCCTTGAGCAGGGGGAAGGGCAGAGGAGAGAAACTCAAGCAGACTCTGTGCCAAGCATTGGGCCCATTGTGTGGCTTGATTCCATGACCCTGAGGTCATGACCTGAGCCAAAATCAAGAGCCCAGAAGCCCCAGGGATATATATATTTTTAAAGACTGACTTTATTTATTTATTTATTTTAGAAAAAGTGGGTGCATGTGCACACAAGCAGGGGGAAGGGAAGGGAGAAGAAGATAGTCTCCAGCAGACTCCACACTGAGTGCAGAGCCCAATGAGAGGCTGACCTCACTACCCTGAGATCATGACCTGAGCTGAAACCAAGAGTCAGACACTCAACTGACTGAGCCACCCAGGAGCCCCTGTTTTCTAAGGAATATTAGGTGCATTCAAATTATTGTACAAGAAAATCATATGGCCAGTGTCCTAGCAAACCCTGTACAGCACTGACCAGCCCCAGTTTGATTTTAACCAATGGCCAGAGACAAAAGGTCCTTTTACATAAGGAGCAATTTCCTGTGACATGAATAGAGATCTCCTTTATATTTACTTTACCCTAACATCTACGTGTCAAATTAGTATCCGTATCTTTCCCATGCTTTCTGAGTCCAGTACTGATTTTAGGTATGTAGAAAACAAATCAACGAAAAATACTCTTAAATTTCCCTCTATATAGTGGATAATTCCTATGCATTGTTTCATTGTATCTTAGCATTTATCTGAATCAGACTTGACTTTGAAAATGCTAAATCACTGTGTTGTCTATGTCTAATGATATAATTTATAAGCCTTCCTTAAGGAAAGTAAATTGAATCAACTCGTACAGCTATTATGCATAGCAATGCATTTGTTCTATGAAATACTGTATTTCGTGAACTCATACCTTAATATTTTCATTTATTGTTTTACCCAAATTTCTCACATACAAAATTACAGGTGTTGGTATCTTCTAAAATGGATGTGAATAGTTTGCCCTATCAATCTCCTTAGTATCTGTTCATGGACTCACTTCCTTGACGGATCCGCAAGAGCGATGAGGCACATTGACGGAATGTAAGGCAGACAACCCTGCCATTATTTTTGCACTTATTTTTCAAACTTCTCTGTAAAGACATCTTTGTTTGGTTCATATATTTCAGGTATGTTCTTTTTTTAGCATTTCAGCTATAGAAAGACTTCTCAGGCTCTGAGTAATGAATGGCTGTGTTTGGCAGATAATGTCACTTTAGAAACTGTGATCTCTACATGACAATAGGTAGCTCCTACCTGGATTCCTGACAGTCATTCCTTTTAGGAATTATTTTGAGGTGAAAGGAAAGCTTTCCAAGAAAGGGTGACAGCAAGACCTGATGCCTACATGAAGACGGGCTTGAACAGCAAATGCCCTGAAGCCTTACTTGTAACACTGATCACGGGGTCAGTACCACCTTACGTATGGACTGTTGTCATAGCGGCCAAACACCAGCATGTCCTTCTTAAATACTGGGTTTCTCTTTTGTTACCATTATGCTCAAAACCTTTCAAAAGTAATTCCGGTTACTTTGTAGCGAGGCCTTGGCCTTGTTGTTGTATTTAATACTTTATTTCTAATCGTCATGGTTAAACTGCAGGGGAAAATTATGACACCCATTGTATTTTTATGCAAATGATGTGACATTAATTAACAGTGATCCTGCTAAAATATAAGCCAGATCATATCCACTCTTGTGCTCAACACCCTCCAAAGAATGCCTTCCCCTCCCATTTAAAGTCCAGAGGCCTTGCTGTAAGCGCCGTAATTTCTCAGATCCCATGTCCTTCTTCCCTCTTGGGTGAGGGTTTCCCTGCTCCCATCCTCCGTTATTTCTGAACTCCTTTCCTGATTTATGTTTTATCCTTAGCACTTATCACTCTCTAAAATACAAAAAACTGTATTGATTATTCTTATGTATTATTCATTTTCCTTCACTAGAAAGCATGCACCAAAAAGAACAGGGATTTTTATGTTTTTGTTCACTACCATATTCCCAGCATCTAGCATGTGGGTGGCATTTACCAAATTTTTGCTAAATAATGTCGAACTCTATCATCTACACAAAGAGCCTGTATAATGATAGGTACAGTTTAAAGACTACTACGAGAATCATCAATACCTTAGATGTCTCCAGTATGTTCCTCCCCTATTTCATCTACCTTTATCTCCCCAGAACTCTAGATCTAACACCACTGGTCTGATCTCTGGATTCTGAGAGCTGTGTTTCTGAAATGTGGGGTGGGGGCAGGGAAGCTCCTGGATATTAGGAACTGTGTACTCCCTGTAGCCCTAACACAGGGCTTGTGTGTTGAAAGAAGGAGAAGGGGAAGGGGAAGAGAAAAAGGAAGAGGAAAAAGAGGAAGAAGAAGATCAGGAAGAAAAAGCAGCAAAGCAGACAGTGGAGAGGACTGTTTCCTCCATTTTGGGTGACAGAGGTGACATTTAGGTGTTTTGCTTTGATAAATGAAAGTTGTATTTATGATCCTCTCACCTCTTGCTTCCTGTTATTTTTTGTTTTAAATTTTCACTTGCATTTTAATTAGTTAACATATAGTATAATATTGGCTTCAGGAGTAACATTTAGTTTTTCGTCCCTTCCATATAATACCTAGTGCTCATCATAAAAAGTGCGCTCCCTAATGCCCACCCACCTCCCTCTACCAACGCTGTTTCTTCTCTGTAGTTAAGAGTCTCTTATGGTTTGCTTCCCTCTCTCTTTTTTCTCTTCCCCTATATTCATCTGTTTTGTTTCTTAAATTCCATATATGAGTAACATCCTGTGGTATTCGTCATTCTCTGACTGACTTACTTCGCTTAGCTTAGTACTCTCTAGCCCTATCCACATCATTGCAATTAGCAAGATTTCATTCTTTTTGATGGCTGAGTAATATTCCTGTGTGTGTGTGTGTGTGTGTGTGTGTGCGCACGCACGTGCACACATGCCACATCTTCTTTATCCATTGATCAGTCAGTGGGCATTTGGGCTTTCTTCATAGTTTGGCTATTGTTGATAATGCTGCTGTAGACATCAGGGTGCATGTATCCCTTCAAATCTGTACTTTTGTGTCTTTGGGTAAATACTTGGTAGTGCAATTGCTGGGTTGTAGGGTAGCTCTATTTTTAACTTTCTGAGGAACCTCCGTGCTGTTTTCCAGAGTGGCTTCACTTCAGTTTGCTTTCCCACCAACAGTGCAGAAGTGTTCCCTATTCTCCGCCTCCTCACCAACACCTGTTTTTTTCTTGAGTTGTTAATTTTAGCCATCTGACAGGTGTGAGGTGGCATCTCATTGTGGTTTTGATTTGTTGCCTCATGTTCCTTGTGCTTGGAGTCTAATATAGCCCAATGCTTCCCTAGTCCTGTGCTAGGGAAAGTCACCCAGGGTAATACTCCCACAAAGTACTGCAGGACACAAAACTACCTTCTTCCTCATCTCAACCCCAAATCTCCAGCCTTACAAAGCAGGGGTTAAGAGGAAATTTTCACATTTTCAAAGAAGAATATTAGTGCAATGGAGCCTATAACTGGTAGGACTTCTTGCAGTGAAAAATTCAAGAGGGTGTGTGAAACGTAGGATTTAGTCATCAGCTGCAGGGTGTGACTATGAATCTCTCATTGGTTCTCTTCTTAGAGTGATTGCTCTATTAAACAGCATCTTCCCTTCCATTTGCAAACCTACAGCTTGTCTAAAAGTTCCAGTTGTTTTTACATTGACAGCAACAGTTGGGATAACTGTGGTAAACTGCATATATGAATCATTTATGACTCAGAGGCTGCTAAGTCAGGGATCGCTTATCTTTTTTTTTTTTTTTTTTTTAAATTGTGAATTTTTTATTTTTGATAAACATATATTTTTATCCCCAGGGGTTAGTTTTCTCTTCGAATGTTGATTCTGAAGGCTTTTTTAAGTGATAGACTCCTATGGAAAATAATAAAGGTATATTTGTATATTGAGTCTCAGTTTCCAAAAAGCAATTCCCACATGCATCTCCTTTGAACTTTCAGTGGGCCTGAGAAATGTCTGAACAGCATTATTACACATCCTTTCCAAAGGAAGAAATAAAAACTCTGAGTCTGAATGACTTGTAGAAAGTTGGTCAGTATTAATGAAGGAACAAAGCCTGGACTAGAATCCAGGTTTCTTATTCCTGTAGTGAGCTCTTTCTACCGCATCAAGCTGCCTCAAAAAGAAACTCTAGGTTAACAGCTTAACATCTGGATAACTTAATGTCTGGATAACTTTAAGCTCTGGACTTAGGAAACAAAGCCCAAATATTGGTTGCTAAGGAGAATATGCGATAAAAATACTTTACACCGTAGTCAGGTACAGAAATACATATGATAGGTAAGGTGGGAAAGAGTGAATGAAGAAGCTGAATCTCTTAATTCTTTACAGAGAATAGAAGAATCATCTTCTGTCCCTTGGGTGAACTAATCCTAGGAGGGGAAGTTCGATTCACAAAACCATGACTAAGTTGCCACTGCTTATTTGGTATATAGTAGCTTACCCAAATTACATAAAAATCCTTCAGAGGAAATGGAGTTTTGCACGTCGAGCTTGTAAACACTACACATGTAGTAACAATAACACCAGAGGAGTCGTAAAAATAATATATTTATTAATTTGGGGGCAACAAGTTACTAAGTTCATCTTAATGCTATTACAAATTCTTTAGGGACGACTAACTGCTAAAGAGTTAATGTTAACTTAAGGAAAATATAAATTGAGCCAAAACTATCTGGGTAGAAAGTACATATAAACTATGAAAGTTGAAGAAGAAATCAAAGACAAGGTTTTTTTTTGTTGTTTTTTTTTTTTTTAGGTGGATTTAGGACAGAAACAAATCTTCTAACACAGAAACATTGGGAAAAGACAAGAGAAAGGAGCACTTAAAGTGAATATTCTACAGCTGTAAATCTAAAAAGGTTGTGGTTTGTTATCCAAGGAAGAATGAATATATTCTGTCAGATACCAGTTTATTTCTGTATTGCTGTATATACCTATTTTTACAAAGTATAGTAGCATCCTGTTATAAAAAGTATTATTATTGCTTGAGTTCAAATAGAGTTAAGGCCCAGTCGTTCCTTTCAAAAACAAAAGTTAGAAGCTACAACAGGTAGTATGGTGGACAAAAACCTGAACAATAAGTCAGAATACCTGAGTTATTTCCTGTTTTGAAAGCCTATCTTTGGTTTGGACTATGCCTGTCCCCTTCTCTTAGAGAGAATCTGCCTTACTGATAGCATAAAGTAAGCAGCCTACTTCCCATATGACCCTGTGCCCTGGCCACAGCTGAATGTTCCAGGAATGAAAACCTGTCTCAAGCTTGGACAATCAGTTTCTTTTCTCTGGAAATTTGATCATGTAGACTTGGGACCCAAGCTGCCATTTGCTGGAGACAGGCATGCTGGCCCATATGGAAATGGCTAAGTAAGAAGAAAAGAATGAAGTAGAGGTGTAGAAAGAAACATATGTGGTGTGTGTCTGTGAGTGACTAAGAAAGAGCGAGAGAATGAGTGAGGAGAGAGCTAGAGACAGACAGAGATAGAGAGTGGTTGCTCTGAAAGAGGGAAAAGAGTGTGTCAAAGCATGGACAGGCTGTAAAAACATCTACCTTGAAATGATACATCTGCTCACATCTCATTGGCCCAAACAAGCTCTATGACTACACCTAGCTTCAAGAGGTAAGGGCATTGCAGTCTTTCCACATGCCAGGGAGAGAGTGCTTCAACATTTGCGATCAGTGCTAATGACTACCATGTTCAGGTATCATCACTGGAGTTCAAGGAAAATTAAATGAGGTAGTGGATAACAGCAGGTCTTTTGTAACTTTAAAGTGGCACTTAGATGTAGGAGATGATTATAACTACATGGTATAAGTCTGCTATAATTTAACTATCATACATCTGGAGTTCATTATACCTATCAAACTTCAAAAATCAATTCGGGGCAGGGAGTGATGTCTGTGTGATGGGATGCATTTTTTTTTTCTCTGTTCTTGCTTTCCTTACTGGTGCACAAGGCATATCTAGGCCAGAATAAAGTTGTTGTCTGGTTCTAAAACTCCATGCTAAGAAAGAACTAGAAATTCTTTTAGCTAAGTAAGTACAGAGTGAAAGTGCTAAGAGTAGTTTGATCTTGGGCATATTAAATATCTAATTGTTTTGTAGATACTCCACGCTGAAGGCAGACAAAGGTAACAGCTTCTTCACACCTTCCCTTTTTATCCCTTATAATGTAAAGCTTTCATTTTTCTAATATGCTAAGCAATCTGTCAGGTGTCTGAGGATCAGAATGCTTGACAACCCTTTTCATAGGGCAAGAGGAAAAATCAGTGGGTCTAAGTAGATACATATGAGAGAAACGAGACAGAGTGGTGGAGGAGGTTTCTCTCCAGTGGAAAAGGGTTGGCCAAATGGTTAATAAGCTAAAAGAGTAAAGTGAAGACCTCACATTCATTAGGAAATTTGGGATGAGTTGAATGATATAGAGAAGACGATCTTTATTCTGTGGACAAGGTACAAATGATTTAAAATATATAGATAAGGTCAGAGTAGAGAACATTTTAATTTTCTTTTGGACTCATCTGACAATCAGACACTTTGGTTAAGGACTGCATCATTCTCCATTTTTTACTCTTAAGGGTTAAATTCTGATCCTACATCTATCTGATAAGCTGATTTTTTCAAATGAGGATATTAAGCAAATTAATTGTGATCTAATGCCCAGCTATTATAGCTTCACATCACAAAAGAGGTAATTTGATTACCAAAAAAGCAGGAAGGATGTAATCCAAGACTAGATAGCACAGAACACAAAATGTTTTTAGCAATTCATATTAATTTGAGAAAAATGTAATTCAGGAAAGTTGGAAAGGTGGAAACAGATATTGTTCGTAGTCATGTCGGCACTTATTCTGACAGTATGGCCTTAACATATTTCGTGAACCCACTATATTTTTGAGACCTCAGTATTTTGTGAACATTACCGTAAATGGAATAATACTGAACACTGTTGTCATTCTTCTAGACTGGCTCTGTAAGCCTCAAGTAAGAAATGTCTTAGGTGCAATGGGCATTGCTTTCACAGACACAGCTCTTCAGCTCTGTATTCAAAATCCATTCTCCACTTCTTCCTTACTTACAGAACTCGGATTTTGTTTGGATTGACAAGTTAGCCTCTCTTATATTCAGAAGTGGCTATGTTACTCAGTTCTGGGAAACAAAATATAATCTAAAAGTCATGAGTCGTCTTAGAGTCTAGATAATAGACAGAGCCCTGGCTACAATTTGCTTACTGTGTGTGTCTACTGGGTCCATAAACCCACCCAACTGTCCTTTCCCTGGTCCCAAATGTATAATTGGATTGGCATGTATAATTGGATTGGAAGCCAAAACAGTCCACACACTAGGTCCTTGGCATGCAGGGTAAAAGCTGTCCCTACCCCTGCCCCAGATGAAGAGATTAAATTCAAACCAATTAGTACAACCTGGCAGAAATTTGTACCACCAATAAGAATGTGAAGGATGCAGGGGTTGTAGTTACCATTACATCCCCATTTAATTCACCAGTCTGGTCCTTGTGGAAAAAGAATTGATCCTGGATGATGACCATAGATGGACATAAACTGAAGCAAATGGTAGGTGAAATCACAACCACAGTACCAGATATGCTTGTGAGAATTGATTAATATGAAAAAAAAGAATGGATTAATATGGTCTCAGGTACATGATATATGGCCACATTTTTTGGCAAATTCTTTTCTGTCCCAGTCAAAGAGGATCAAAAGCAGTTCACATTCTCAAGGGTGAAAATCGATATACATTTACAGTTTTGCCCTTATGTCATGTAACATCTCTGACTCTTTGATATAAGGTGGACTAAAGAGATCTGGACAGTCTGTACATCCTGCAGAATATCACATTGATCCTTAAATCAATGACTTCATGCTAATTAGGCCATAGCAGCATGAGATGGTTAGCATGATGGAAACCTTGACAAGACACATGCAGGCCACTCTAAGGGGTATGGGATAAATACTAAAACATTTAGGAGTCTGCTGGATAGGTATAATTTTCAAGGGTCCAGCTATCAGGAGTGTGCTGGGACCTTGTTTCCAAGGGAAAAGACACACTTTTGCACTTGTTTTGTGTATCATGAAGAAGGAAGCCCTGTGTTTGGTAGGCCATCTTGGATTCCTCAGGCAGTATATTTCACATATTGCAATACTGCTCCAGCCCATATACCAGCTGAAAAGCAAAGCTATCAGGTTTGAATGGGGCACAGAGCAGGAAATATCTCTGCAGCAGGTCAAGGTGCAAGCAGCCCTGATCCTTGAGTCTTAAGGTTATGCAAATCACATGGTTTTATAGATATCGGTTGGGAGGGAGGGATGTTATGTGGAGTTTGTGGAAAGCTTCGTAGGGGGAATTACAACATGAGCCTGTGAAGTTGTGGCTATACATGGAGAGTTAAACACCTCTTGAAAATCAACTCTGGCAAAAACAGTGGCAAAGACAGATTATGTGACCCTAGAAGACCAAGTGACCATATACCTGGAATTTTCCATTATGAGTTGGGTTCTGTCAGATCTATTGGTCACAAGATCTGCTGAGACCAGAAACAACCTATTGTAAAAGGGAAGTGCTGCTTCTGAGATCAAGTGCAAGGAGAAACAGAGTACCAGCAAGCAGCATGATGGTAGCCCAGATCCCAGTGTTACCTACCACATTTGTACCATCACCTCTCCCTCAGCCATGCCTATAGCCATATTAGGAGCCCATATGAACAACTGACGCTTGAATTTTGAAAAATATCTAGCTTTGTTTAAAGATGGGTCAGCTTGGTAGACGAGTGTAAACCAAAAAATGGAAGGCAGCTGCATTATAATCTCAGAGGTGACCAGGAGAGACAACAGTGAGGGAAAATTCTCCCAGTGGGTGGAGTTTCAGGCAGTACACCTCACTGCCCCTCTTTTGTGGAAGGAGAAGGGGTCAGACATTAGAATATATTATAGACTCATGAGCAGTGGGAAATGGCTTGTCTGGCTGCTAGGGACCCAAGAAGAAAAAAGACAGAAAGGTCTGGGAGAAGAACACTGGAGCGGAGCCATGTGAATAGACATATTTGAGTGGGCACAATGTGTGAAGGTCTTGGTTTCATACTTTAACATACACCAGGAAGTATCTATTATGAAAGAGACACTGAATAACCAAAGTGATAAAATGAATTGATCAGTTGCTTTTGATCAGCTAGCTTTTGATGTCAGCCATCCCAAAACTGGCATGTGGACACAGAGAAGCAGAAAATGAGGCTATACATGGACCTAACAGCATGGGCTTCCATTCATCAAGACTTATCTAGCTTCTGCTGGTGTCAAACGTCCACCTGGCCAGCAAAAGAGGCCAACACTGAGCTTCCAAGATTGAACCATTCCTTGAGGATATCATTTGGACATGACTGTGGCAATCTGGTCCTCTTTCATCCTAGAAGGTCCAGTGGTTTATTCTCAGAACTAGATAGGTAAAAATTTGGCTTTTTTTTGGTCTGTAGGGCCTCAGCCAACACCATTATCTGGAGACTCATAAAAGGATCCTTTAAAATGGGATCCCAAATATCATCAGAAAATGGTACCCCGAAAAGCTTACTTAGGAAAGGAGTATGGGAGTAGGGCCCAAACCATGAGTTCCACTCGTTGCTTTCCATATTGCATGACCCACAAATCACCAACCTGACAGAATGCTGGTAGGCCTATTGAAGACACAGATGGAGGGCCACCTTGAAGACAATAGTCTGAAAGCATGGGGTCCCCTGTTCTAGGATGTGGCATATGAATAAAATCAAAGACTTATATATGGTTCTGTGACCCAACAGGATGAAAATGTGGTCTGGGAAATAATAGATACAAAAGTAGGAGTGTCCCCACTAACTGGTACTCCCTGCTTCTTGTCCCTGGGAACTGTAGGCTCATCAGAGTTAGAGTAGAGGTCCTTGTCACCAAAGGAAGCACACTTTTACCAGGGGATACATTAGAGGTAACACTGAATTACAAGCTACAACTAGCAGTAGAGCATGTGGGGCTCCTTGTGTTCTTGGGCCATGAGAGCCAAAAGGAGTCACCACCTTTGCATAAGTCATAGACCCTATTCAATCAGCAGGAAGAGGTAGGATTGTTACACAGTGGCAACAGGATGAATCCTTATGGAATACAGGTGATCAACCTGATCATCTCTTGATGCCCCGCATACCCCACATACCCATTGTAACTCTCAGTGTACAAGTGCAGCAGTCCCAGCTTGAGAAAGGTATGGTGACTGGGGCTCAGATCACTCAAGGATGCAGGTCAAGTTTACACCACCAGAGAAGCCACCAAGACCAATAAGTGTGGTAGCTGGCAATGAGAGGAATCTAGATTGGATAATGGAGAAAACAAAATGCGTATCAGTTGCAATTCTGAGCTTAAGTGCAGTGGCAAGTGCTGTGGTTGGCTCCACTGACTTCCTTTTTCAAGTTTCTCCTCAAGAAAAAAGCCCCGGGGGGCGCCTGGGTGGCTCAGTGGGTTAAGCCGCTGCCTTCAGCTCGGGTCATGATCTCAGGGTTCTGGGATCGAGTCCTGCATCGGGCTCTCTGCTCTGCAGGGAGCCTGCTTCCTCCTCTCCCTCTCTCTGCCTGCCTGTATGCCTGCTTGTGATCTCTGTCTGTCAGATAAATAAATAAATAAAATCTTAAAAAAAAAAAAAAAAAGCCCCGGATGATTGGGGGAGCACCTCCTCACTCATGTGAAGTGGGTCCCAGTGGCAGAAGGGTAGACTCCAGTTAACACAGAAATGATCAGCTTGAGTCCTCCTTCAAGGAAGGACTTATTCCCAGCTGCTGGGAGTGCAATAGACAGACAGGCCCCAGCTACCAGCCTCTCCTAGGCCTGCTTCATCTGAGCCACCTCACTTACTCTGGGGGCCCACACCTGATGACTGAACAGGGTGAGCGTATGAGAGCCTGGCCATTGTAGGCCAACTGGAAGTACCCCTGTCAGGCAGCATTCACTCCAGGGCTCCACCTCTAGGGTTGGCTGAGGCTTTGCTGGACCTGCTATTCAACTCTTCCCTCTGCACAATCCCTCTTCCTCCCCTTTCCTTCTTAAAGTGCTAAGCCTAAAACACATCACAAATTCTGTCCCAAAGTAGGCTTCTGGAGAGCTGTTCTAAGGGTTTGTGTGTGTGCATGTGTGTGCATGTATGTACAGATCTCACCTCTTTCCGCTGCCCAGATGAATACCTTCTCACAGACCAAAGCCAGGTGAGGGAGTGGAAACCAGAACCACACTGATGCAGTGCTTGCTATGATGAGGGTTTTAGTGCTACCTGCTTCCTACTTCATGTGTTCCTATTTACTTGTGAGGGGCAATACTGAAAAACACAATGTGGGCAGACCAAGAGTTTGGGCTCCCTGGTCTCCTTACCTTCACCTCCATTGCTGACTTGGCTTCATAACTTGATTGGGTGGGAGTGGGAGGGTGGTAAGAGGCAAATTGACACGATACTTTCCTACTCCTCATAATGAAATGGCTCATAAGGAAGTTTGTGGATTTCTCAGGTATGGGGTCTTAGGTTTGTGTTGCTAGTCCTTAATGCTATCCATAAAATATATTTCCTAAAATAGCTTTGTTTCAGCATTGCTGAAAATACATGCACATATCCAGGGGCTATAAAAAGCTACAGCTGAAATACTTTAACTGCATCAGTGAGCCAGAGATCTAACTTATTTCCCACCCCAAGCCTAGCTAATTGATTAAATTCATACCCACATTTATATATTTGGTGTTTACAAATATAAGCAGCACTGCATCCACAAACTGGGTTTCTCTGAATGCAGCATACAAACCTCTGGGGAAATACTACCTATAATCTTCATCAAGGCTTTAATTCTGACCAAGAGAAACCATGAGAGAGATTTTCACTGTGTGTGTATGGGGGGGTTATTGGATTTTGATGTCCTAGAAGGTAAGCTGAGAGTCTCTTTCCCCTTATTTGCTATGGTATCTCACGGATGGGCACACATTCCCCAAACACCACACGAAAGGATAATAGAAAGGAGCGTTTCTCAGACCCCTTGCAAGGGCCACGTAGCAGTAGTGCCATCTCATATATGCGTCTGGAATGGCGTGTTCTACTTCCTACATGGGTGCAGCTCACAGGATGTTTGTGTTCTTACGTAGTCATTTGGACATTATGTATAGGATAGTGGTTAAAAGAGCAAACTTCAGAGTCAGACGTATGTGGATTCCAGTCATGGCTCATCACTCACTAACTGTGTGACTTTGGGCAGACTACTTAACTTCTGAGACTCAGTTTCCTCATCTGTACAATGGGAATTCTACTAGTACCTACCTTACTGGTCATTGAGGAGATAAATCAGTGCAGTGGCTGTGGTCTTTACCCGAGTCAGAGCCTATATACTTATTTATTTTCTTGCTTATCTGGCTCTAACTGAATTTCCCCTATGTGGAGGCACCGTGCTAGGCACTGGGAAAACAGATAAATGAATGAAATACACGATCCTGTCCTTCAACATGCTCATGTTCTGTTTTTTTTTTTTTTTTTTTTTTTTTTTTTAGATTTTATTTATTTATTTAACAGAGAGAGACACAGTGAGAGACGGAACACAAGCAGGGAGAGTGGGAGGAGAAGCGGGGTTCCCACAGAGCAGGGAGCCTGGTGTGGGACTCGATCCCAACACCCTGGGATCATGAGCCGAGCTGAAGGCAGACTCTTAATGACTGAGCCACCCAGGCACCCCAACATGCTCATGTTCTAAAGAAGAAAACAGACGTGCAAATAGATATGCTAACTACCGCATAGTAAATACAACAGGTGCTATATGGAATGCTCTAGCAGCACAAATAAAAGGCATCTCTTGCAGATTAGCTGTTGAGAGGAGGATTCATGAAGGCTAGAGGTACGTTAAGTTTTTAAAAATAAACAGGGAGTGGGGCACCTGGGTGGCTCAGTGGGTTAAGTCTCTGCCTTCGGCTCAGGTCATGATCTCGGGGTCCTGGGATCAAGCCCCACATCGGGCTCTCTGCTCAGCAGGGAGCCTGCTTCCTCCTCTCTGCCTGCCTCTCTGCCTGCTTGTGATCTCTCTCTCTCTCTCTCTCTGTCAAATAAATAAATAAAATCTTTAAAAAATAAACAGGCAGTAATTGAATGAAGAAAGGCTTCTATTGAGAGTTCCAGACAGAACTCATAGAAGCATTAAACAAAAAGCAAGAATAGAGATCATCAAGCAGTTTATCAAGGGAAGGGATGAGATATGAAGCAGAAGAAAAGAGTAAGGGCTGGTTAATCTAGAACCTCAGTAGCCAGATGAAGGGCTTTATTCTAAGGCACTAACGAGATTTTGAGGAGTTTTTAGCAGGTGACTGATGAGCTCTGTCCATCAGTGGTCTTCAAAGTATGATCCAAAGTCTGACAGCAAAAGCATCACCTAAGAGGTTTTAGAAGTGCAGCTTCCCAGGTTCTCTCAACCTGAGACCTGCTGATATGGAGCCTGTGGGAGTGGGCCCAGCACTCAGTGTTTTAACAAGCCCTCCAGGCAATTCTGATGCATACTCAATTTTCTTAACAAACAGTTAAGAAGTTTTTTGATAATTCAGTTCCAAGATGATGTGGGCCCTGAAGATTCCACTCCTAAAAAGCACGTCATTCATTACCAACCCTGCATTTTTTAAAAGAATCAGTTCCTGAACAAGTGTTATTGAAGATATGGAGAAAAAGGAGCACTGGTGCACTGTTGGTAGAATGTACAGCCACCATGGAAAACAGCAGGGAGTTTCCTCAGAAAGATAAAAATAGAACTACCCTATGGTCTAGCAATTTCACTACTGGGTGTTTACCCAACGGGTACAAAAACACTCATTCAGGGACGCTGGGTGGCTCAGTTGGTTAAGCAGCTGCCTTCTGCTCAGGTCATGATCCCAGGGTCCTGGGATCGAGTCCCACATCAGGCTCCTTGCTCGGCAGGGAGCCTGCTTCTCCCTCTGCCTCTGCCTGCCATTCTGTCTGCCTGTGCTCTCTCTCTCTCCCTCTCTCTCTGACAAATAAATAAAATCTTTAAAAAAAAACAACACTCATTCAAAGGGATACATGCACTTCTATGTTTATAACGGCCTTATTTACAATAGCCAAGATATGGAAGCAGCCCAAGTGCCCACCAGTTGGTGAATGGAGGATGTGGTACATATACATAATGAAATATTATTCAGTCATAAAAAAGAATGAAATCTTGCCATTTGTAACAACCTGGATGGATCTAGAGGGTATAGGCTAAGTGAAATAAGTGAGTCAGAGAAAGACAAATACCATATGATTTCATTCGTATGTGGAAACTAAACAAATGAGCAAAGGGGAGAGAAAGAATAAGAGAGAATGACAGGGAGATAGAGAAAGAAATCAAGAAATAGTCTTAACTCTAGAGAACCAACTGAGGGTTACCAGAGTGGGGAGGGGGAAGGGGGATATAGGGGCTGGGGATTAGGGGGGCACTTGTGATGTAGGAAAGGGTTCAGTCACTATATGGTACTCCCAAAACTTATATAACAGTGTATGTTAACTAACTGGAATTTTAAAAAGAAACTTAATAAAAGAGAATCCGTTCCTGGAACTTTTACTGGCTCCAACCCCATTTCCTGACTGGTTTTTCTTATAAATTTTTCCTGAAACTCCATAACTGCTGCTGAAAAGAACACACACTAGACTGAATCCTGTAGGCCTATTGTTTTTGAAAACCCTTAGCATGACATAAAGAGCTCACAGTCTGGCCTCATCACCCACTACTCTTTGCAAACTCTTATGATGCTTTACCTTTTCAATGGCTCTTCCCTCTGCTTGAATGCTGTAATAGTGTGCTTGGGCTGTTATAAAAAATCATTGACTGGGTGGCTTGAACAACAGAAATGTATTTCCCACAGTTTCTGGAAGGTGTAAGCTTGAGATCATGGTGCCAGCATGGTTGGGTTCTGGTGAGGAATCTCTTCTTGTGGGAGAGTGTGCTGGGGACTCTTCCTCTTCTTATTAGGGTACCAGTTCTATTGGATCAGGGCTCCATCCTTATGACCTTATTTAACCTTCATCACCTCCTTAAAGCCCCTATTTCCAGTATAGTCCCATGAAGGGTTAGCGCTTCAACACATGAATGTGGGGGGAACCTAATTTAGTTCATAGCAAATGCCATTCCTCCACTTCTCAGTTGGCAAACTTCTAACACCCTTCTTCAAAGTTCAGCATGCATCTCTTCTTTTTGTGTACTGTACCTTGTTTTCATGCTCTTGATGGTAGGAAAGGATTAGTCATCAGCTCTATGGGAAGTGTTGCTAATGAAAACAACTGATCCCTTAAGACAATGATGTATGGACAAGTTCCTGGTACTGTAAAATTCTTCATAAAAGACCTTTATTGAATCTTGAAAACCTGTTTCTTAAAATAGATTGCTCAGTGCCCCTATTTTAAATAAAAGAAGAATCCCAAGAGAGGTTGGAAACTGTCAAGGAACTTTAATTCCTAGTGAAAATTTAAGGCATATTCAAGAGTGAGCTCTAATGTAAACCACAGACTCTGGGTGATAATGATGTGTCAATGCAGGTCCATCAGTTATAACAAAGGTACTGTACCACACTGGTGCAAGATGTAGGAGGGAGGTTGTACAAACGTGGGGGCAAGGGTATATGGGAACTATCTGTCTTTACCACTTAATTTTGCTGTGAATCTAAAAGTTCCCCATAAAATAAATTAATAAAAATTCAAGTACACAAGCTAAAAAAATTAAGAACTTGAGGTTTTCTAGGAAACTTGTAATTGAAAAAGAACCTGGGTCTAAGAAAGGAATCAGCTACTGACATCTTACCCAGCCACTTTTTGGAAAGTGGCGCATGGCTTTGATGCCAAAGAGACTGATAAACTGGTCTGAGTGCTCCAGACATGTTGCTAAAGGTCATATGAAGAAAGGTTCTGTGGTTGAACAAGTATGGAAACACTGGGCTTAAACAAATCAGATTTCCTATAGTACTCTTCTCAGAGCTCTCAATACAAGAGAATGCATGGTAAATGCCCAGAAGCATTTGAGTCCCAGAACACATTTTTGGAACCACAGCTGAGATTATGGGGAACCACTGGAGAGTACTCCTAGGATAGTAACATGATCAAATATTGGAAATTTAGAAAGATCACTCTGGGAACAGTAGAAAGGAAGAATTCTAGGTGATTCAAAAATAGATCAGAGGGACCACCTAAGGGGTTATTCTGAGAGTCTGGATGAGAAAAGATGAGGGCCTCCTCAGGGCAAGAGTGTAGTGGAAAAGGTGACCTGTTCAACTCTGGAACTGAATCCAACACAGGGCCTTCATGGAACACATGTAGGGTTGGTTACTCAGTATATTTGCTATAACATAGTCCCTAAAGGGAACTTTACAGGTGGTTTCAGGGATTGTGCTGTGTGTATTAAAACGGGTATTTGTGTGTGGCATGAGCTGGAATAATTATGCTGTGAACCATCTTCACATAGAAGTGCGTGGGGTGCTTAGGTCCTGTTGTCCACTTCTATAAGCTATGCTTATTGTGTTTCTATGGTAACAACGCCTCTGCAGCTGCTGCTATTTCAATGAAATTGATTGAAACACCACATTGCAATTGCAGGGCTCCTGAAAGCTGTCCTACACTTGTTTCATAAAGGTGATTGCTGCTCCTTTAGCATCCATTCTGGCTGTGAGCAAAAAAAAATCCGAGGGTAACAGTTTCTTAATAAAAGCAAGTTACTTGGTTTCCTAAGGAGCTTTGGAAAAGTCTGGCTTCCTGTCAATTGTCTTATTATCTTCAAATAGTCACTCCTGCAAATATTTTTAACATGAGTTATTTGGTATCAGGTTCTTACTGAGCCGGACTCTGCTCAAAAGTTGTGTCCTCTTGCACTATCTTTCCTGGCCTAATGGATTCCTTTATGATCAAACTGATTTTTTAGAAAGCTTCAGAATGGGACTTACATATAACCAACTACTCTTTATTTCTGATAGTGTCTCTGAAAGGCCCAGGCCAAATTGGGCACTGCCACAGCCTCATCCCACATGGCCCAGAGTAACATACCTGAAAACTTCAACCAATAAGAATAACAATACCGATAGCAACATTAAAGACCATGCACTATAGTGGCAAATGAGTTGGACAAGGTGTCAAGAGATGGGGGCTCTTCCTTTCTCCTTGATGAACTTACTGTATCACCTTGGATTTTCTTCCCTCTGAGTATACTTCTCCATCTGCAAAATGCGTGTGCCAATGTCTATAATACTTGCCTTGCTAGAATATTTTAAAATAATATTGAATATGTTTTTATAATCACAGAACACTTTCACAGTCATTACCTCATTCATTCATGTGCTCATTTTCTCAACAGATATCACTGAGAACCTACCATGTGCATGGCTTTCTGCACGTTCTGGGGAAACGGTGAGTGGGTCTTGCCCTCAGGAAACTGCTCCGCCAGTGGAGGACATAGATAAGTAAAAGAACTGAAGCACAGTGTAACATATGCAACAAATGCCATGAGAGGCACAAGTGTAAGATGCTGTAAAATCCTTGTAATAGTTCTGGAAGACAAGCAGAGAAGCGGTGATCATCCCAATTTTACAGATGAGAAAACAGGTTCAACAAATAATGGGATCTGCCCAAGGTCACAGAGATGGTTAATGGTATCCTGATAACTTAAACCTAGTTCCCCTGATTTCTTGGTGTAATGCTCTTTCCAGTGCTGACCCCTAAGTCAAGAGTTTTCCAAAAACAATCAAAGGGAATTCTGTTTACTGACAGTGCATAGCCAGTGGAGAACACGGTCTTGACATGTCAACAGTTCTAGAGCAGGACTTACAAAAGAACTGGTTGGGGTATAAGCATGAATAGAAGATATGTCTACGCTTGAAATCAATTGCAGAATCACATGATAAAGTATCACATTGTATAGAGACTTGGTGATCTCTTGGGACTGTAGCACCATAAATCCCAAACAAAATAAATGAACTGGCAATGATTCCTACCCCACTGGGGGATGAGGAGACTTTAGAGCAAAGGCCATAACATTATTGACCTAATCAAAGACACATATTTTTGACTTGACTTATTTTATATTCATATGTATTTTAGGGGAGTAATAAGCAAAAGGAAAATTGTAGGAACAAAAAAAAAAGGAGGAAAGAAGAGAAAGAAAGTAGAAAAGGGGAGGCCTTGGCCAAGTCAAGGAAGATATTTGTTCCTGGGGGAAAGAATGACTCTGGATTGAGTGGGACTTTGGACAATAAGTCACTGGTAATTGTGGCTGAGAGGGTTTAAAGGAGGTAGGCAGGGGACAGAGGTGTCCCTAGATATTCCTGAACCAGGGAGGGAGGCCTAATTACAACTGGTGAAAAGGAATGTATACTGTGGTTCTCCTTTGTCTGTAGCCCATGCCCGTTCACCATTTTGTCACTTCCTTCCTTCATCATCATCATCATCATCATCATCAAACTAATATTTTAGGGCACTTGTAATTTACAAAGAATTTTCAAATGATAGTTTTCATATAACGCCTCAGTTCTATCAGGTAGGTATTGGCCTTTACTATAATGCAGTTGAAGAAACTGAGTCTCAGAGAGGTCACGGAACTTGCCCAAGGTCACTCAGCCAGTAAGTATAGGATTCCAGTGCAGATTGACTCCCGGTCTCATTAACAATTCTGAGATCATGACAGATCCTAAATGTGTGACATTTTGATTGGCATCTTCCCGAGGAAATTTTAGGGACTTGCTTTCATTTCATTAGCAACAGATTTTCAAGTCATCTCTTAGGGTTGGTTGCTTCTGAAAAGATTTCCACAGATGGCTAACCCCATCTATTCCGTTTTCAATTCTTATTATCCCAGTCAGAGTGACACTGCCTGACCTTGTCCCCCAATTCTGGGGACTCATAAGGCATCTTGTAGCCTTCTGTCCCTGACTAACTTGCCTTCCAAATACAAGGTAGTGAAATTATTTTAATGATGAGTCTCGAGGATGCCCTCTGTTTCACCTTTTGTTACATGCTGTTTTCATTAATGATGCAGCAAGCCTGATGCTTGGAAAAACACAATTTAAGCTCTGTAATCTCTTTCTTGCCCCACTGGCCACACTGAATAATTTCCAGCTCTTCTTTTTATGGTTTCTTCTCCGATATTTAGATACAAATATCCTGTTATTTACCAACTTTCTTCTCAGCTGCACAGATCAAACCGCAGTAGTGGAGGCAGGATTGATGGCAGGGAGCTCGTGTCCTGAAAATGGCTAGTTAGGTCCTGATTATAGGAGTCATATCTTGCATCACATTGAGGTCAGGCCATATAACTTTTATAGGTGCTCATGATATGTTTTTTATTATTTATTGTCAGCTTATGTGCTGTGCTAGCCATAGTCTGAACTAAAGACTTGATCCCAAAGATTCTTTTCCATCAGCCTGACTGGGCAGAGGACTGTATGTAGAGGAAGCTGAAATATTAGAGCCCTGTGATTTTACATGCATACTACTCAGAAGTCAAGCAACAATCCAGATTCATCATTGAATCAGAGCTTCCAGGTAATGATAAATTCCTTTGTGGGGGATTTTTCTTCTTGGGATTCTGGCTGATGAGGAGTGCTTTCCTCCCCATCTCTTCTTTTACTAAAAAAAAAGATCTTGTAACACTTGATCAGGAAGCAACATGGCTACCTAAGGATAAACACAAGAGACTTCATTCCATTGTACTAGAACAAGCGGTGGGAACATGGTGTATTGTCAAAATAGCCACAGGATGGTCTGGAGAGAGGGTAATAAAAGCAAGCAGGAGGTTGATTTTAGAGGCTTTTGGCTGCCGGTAACAATTTGGAAATATTTTGGAGTCATTTTGAAGAGAGCTAGAAGCATGATCAGAGACTAGAAAGAAAGTTTGCAGGCCAGGGAGCTTGAGGAATAAATGAGGGAAGGTTTGCTAATTATTTCTACATTTGGGATGGAGTAGAACTGCACAAGGTATTTATTGTGGACTAGATAAGAATGTGAAATCACAGTAGGAAGCACTTGGGGGAACGTGTGCAGAGCCTCTGGGACACATTCATGAGAGCTGTCATCCTTGAGTACCTACTATGAGTCAGACACTCCATTAGGAGCTTTATATCCATGATCTCATTATAACCACTGCTCAGACTGGCACTACTGTCATCACCAGTCTACAAATGAAGAAACTGTGGCTTGGGGAGGTAGGTGATTTGCTCAAGATTATATCCAGCAAGCAAAAGGTTAAGAAGATTCCAACTCCACTCTGACTGACTCGTCTACTCTGCTACTGTTATAGAAAGGCTTTCACACTGCACCAAAGATCATTGGTTATCTTCCTCTTCTGGACACTGAAAGGCTAGAGTAGCTGTGGGTTGGCCTAAGTACAGCTTCTGGCTCTTTCATATCTGGGTAGAGATCAAGAACACCACAACCCAGTTTCATACAGCTTTGCCTTCAAGAGCTTTAAGCTTTCTGTCAGAAATCCTGGATCAATGGTCCTCACCAAAGACAAAAATGGATGAGAATGAGAGGTTTTCTAAAATTCTACGACCTGATGGCTTTTCCTCCCAGAATAATGTAAACTAAAAATGAAAATAAATATCAGAAATGCTGAGATATAAGGGCTATTACCTCAAAGTGTTAAGTTGCTTGGCCAAACATTCTGACTGGCTGAATAGCCTTACTTTAAAATCTATACCACTCTCCTGGTCCTGTCTGGAGTGCCAATGACAACTGCCCAGTCAGAAGGAGCTTGCACGAGCCCTGTGTTCATGGAAGCTACACAGACTGCTCCCCAGTGCTATGCACCAAGCACTTATCGAACCTGAAAGGCCATGATTGCAAGAGCACTTTTATTATTTCAGACATTCTATCTCTGCTCACCCATTCAACAAAACCGCATCTGTTATTTGCAGCAATTCTATTCACAAATTGGTCAGCAATTGTGTTAGATGATATCCAATTAAACATGAGGAACTCTACAAACAATTGTGATCCAAGTTCCCTGTGGCTTCATATGGACTTGTGTGGGACTGAAATGATAGGTTCTTTCATTAGTTAGAAAATCTTCCATTCCCATTTCACCGCTCTTCTAAGGCACTCAACAGGCTTTTATCAAGGACCTACCATGTGTCTGGCACTGTATCCAGCACTAGGGACACAAAGATAAATAAGACAGTATTTCTGTCTTCAAGGACTTGTGGTGTAATTGGATGAGATGAACACATACCCAGGCAAATGTAATAAAGATGTTACAGATGATGTTAAAATAACGCAACAACCAAACTAAAATAGCTCCTATGTCTAACATATGAACATTTGAGCAACAAAATAAATTGCAAGAGTATTGGATTATAACCCAAAGTATAAAACAAATACCCACCAGACCACATGGATACAATAAATGTTTGAATAAATAAATGGGGAGAAATCACAAATCTTCCTTACAGAAGAATTCCAATTAAAAATGGAAAAGGAATGGGAGAGATAGAAGATTGCTATTAGAACACTCTAGCGATCCATGCTGCAGGCAAGATATGATGGATGCTCAAGTTAGTAGGTAAAATGGGTTATCTGCATAGTGTCAAAGTATCTCCCAAGATATGTAATAGTTACTGTGGTGGTTTTAACAAATGTCCACAAATTATTTGATGCTCCTACCTCCAGGAAGAGTAACTTCATTTCTCCCTTCCTGAGTGTGGGCTGGACTTAGTGACTCACTGCTTATGAATAAGATATGGAAAGGGAAAGATAATAACTTTACAGTAGAGAAACATGACATTTTGAAAAATATCTGACCAGTACTCTTCACAAGTGTCAAGGTTATAAAAAACACGGAAGTGTCGTAAGATTGGAGGAAGCTAAGCAAACATGACAGCTAAATGTAACGTGGGATCTCAGACTGGATCTTGGAACAGAAAACGAGTATGGGAGGATAAACTGGTGAAATCGGAATTTCTCTGTGGTTGAGTTTATAGTATTGTAACAACCTAAATTTCTAAGTTTGGGTGAATGTACAGTGACTTTGTAAGATATTAACATTAGAGGGAGCTGACTGAAGGGTTTATGGGAACTACTATCTTTGCAACTCTTTTGTAAATATAAAAGCATTTCAAAATAGAAAGCTTTAGGGGTGGGACGCCTGGGTGGCTCAGTTGGTTAAGCAACTGCCTTCAGCTCAGGTCATGATCCCAGCGTCCTGGGATCGAGTCTCACATCGGGCTCCTTGCTCCGCAGGGAGCCTGCTTCTCCCTCTGACTCTGCCTTCCACTCTGTCTGCCTATGCTTGCTCTCGCTCGCTCTCTCTCTGACAAATAAATTTAAAAAAA
>NC_081575.1:13720158-13754466 GCF_022355385.1 Mustela nigripes
ATTCCATTGTGTATATATACCACATCTTCTTGATCCATTCATCTGTTAATGGACATCTAGGTTTAAGGGTTGTTTCTTATTTAATATTTAATTACAGCAAATAGCAGAATGCTTGGCACATATTTTGGGCTCAAGAAATGTGTACCGAATGCATGAATGAATGAAGAATCATAGAATGCTAGCACGGAATGGGATTTAATAAATTATCTGGTCCAATTTCCTTACTAAATCTGTGAGAAAACTCAGGCTCCCAGAGAGTAGATAGCTGATGAAAGTCACAGAGCTAGTTAAAAATCGAACCAGGCTCAGGATCAAAATTCCTTTCCTCCCTATCTTTCCGTTTTCCTACACTGGCCGTAGGCTTGTTATCTCTTAAATATCCAACCAAATAGACAGGTACTTTTCTTGAAAGAATTTTCAATTTCTAAGTCTCTGTTCAAATGCTTTTCTACCCTATTTTCTGGCAAATACCATCTGTCAACTGGTATTTTATGTGAATGGAATAACAGAAGGTTTGTGCTCTTCGGAAAGTGTTAGAAGTTAATACTTCCCGCTGTGATCCATATTTGGTTGCTTAAAGAGAAAAAGTCTTTTTCAGCATGAATAAGGAAAAATCAACTTGAAGCTTAACTAATTCTTTTACAAACTGTGATTGAGTTTTAGGTTGCTTTGATCCTCATGAAACCTTTTTGGAAGTGTGACATGTCTGTTCTTTTTTTTTTAAATTACACACACACACACACACACACACACACACACACACACCTTTATTTATTTATTTAATCTCTTGTCCTGATACCTTTGGGGGGATAGAGTTATATATCCCCCCAAAGATATATAACTCTATCCCCCCAAAGATATCAGGACAAAAGATGAATAACATTATTAGCTTGGAGTCTACTGAAAAAGTTACAAGGAAGAAACGGATGGTGTGCACACCATAAAAACTAAACCTCTACATATACTTAACAATGGTTAAAATAATAAGGCAAACAACAGATAAAAAGCTATCAGTAAATATGACAAAGGGTTAACACCTATATAATGTAAGAAGTTCATACAAGAAAAACATTAAAATAGTAGGTAAGTGAACAGTGGAGGTGAGCAATTTATAAAAGGAAGTGCTATTAGTAAGCAAGCCTACTGGAAAATATTGAAACCTTCTAGCAAAGAAGTAAAAAAAAAAACATTAATGAGGTGCTTTTTATAGCCATTAAATTATTCAAAACCAAAATGTTATTGACTACCCATGATGTTTGTAATGTGATAAAGCTGGCATATGCCTGTAGCACGGGTAGCAGTGTAGATTGGAATAAACATTTTGGGTTTGGATATGTATAGCCTTTGGCATAGTAATCCTCCTTCTGAGAATTCAAATTCATGAAATAATCCAAAAGGATAAGAGACTATAGTCATAAAAATGTCCACGTAAGTATTATCTAGAGTAGAAAAATAAGAAATCACCTAAATATTTAATAAAGGTAGATTATCTGGTAAAGCAGTAATTATCTAAATGGTGAGACATTTATGCAGTTATAAATATATGATTATAATTATGTAATTATATGGTTTGGAAGATAATATAAACGACACAGAAACTTTATGATGTAAGAAGTGAAAAAAGCATAAAGTAAGAATATAACTATAACACAGTCATGGTTATGAAAAGTGTTTTGTTGGTGTGGACCCTATTCCCCTGTCTTCATGTTGCCATGAGAGAGCTTTTGCTCTGCTCCCCAGGAGGAAGTAGCATCAGAGAGACATTTTAAGGCATTCTCTTCATCTCTTTTTTTCTCTTCTAGGAAGGAGAAACTGTGTATGTGATTAACAAGCTGGGGGAGGACCGCTGCATACATGCATAGATAGGTTTCTTGCTTGCTCTCTTTGGGGACACGTTCTTCCCTCTAACACTACTTCCATGTGCGTTAAGGACGGCTGGCTCAGGGCTCAGAAACTAGCTTCTCCAGACAAGACTGGAAGTCTCCCTTCTGGTTGTCCTTTGACTCCTGCTCATCCAGGTTATATGTCAGGCCATGCATGACCTTCCATGTGGCTAACTCAGTAATGCTTGGTCTACACACCAACTCTCATGTAAGTCCCATGATAGAGACTCGAGAGGAAGTGATATGGACCCTCCACTTTGGCAACCAGTCCAGACCACTTCTTCCAGTCTACCTTTACCAACTATCGACAAATAACTAATTTTCATGTGGCCCCTATGTTTATTTCTTAACTGCTTTTAGGAAGAAGAAAAAAAAAAAGCCCGAGTAATGAGCTCCCCCAACCCCAACAAAGGTGCCTGAGGGCCTAGAAGGGAATCTCGCAAAATGAAACCCATTTGATTTATTGGGGAGATAAATATGGTTGTAAATTATTTCCCTTCCTTTCATTTGGTTTTCCATTAATCTTGTTTGAGATATGAATAGCTCCAAACTCTGGGCAGGTAGTAACGACTTCTCCTGGACTTAGTCCAGGTAATGCTTTGTGACTGGCATACACCCAGAAACCACTTTTCTAAGGTTTCTGTAAGCTTCATGGGGGCACAGATGATCTTATATTTCCCAGACGTAGCAGTCAAAAGATCATTCAGTGGTATAGGAGTGGGAACCACACACAAGCTGGAGCAATACGATCTCTACCCAAATATTTTAAAAAAGCTAATCTGAGAGAATAAAACTGATGCAGAAACTGACTGGCAACGGAGAAAAAGAGCATATTTCGGGGGTGATGAAGTCCTGGTTCCAGTCATTGCTGACAACCAGCTGTACTCCTTCTTCTTTTACACTTGGTAACCTTAACCGATAAATTCTCATTTTTGCATAAACTGGCTTGAGTTGGAATCTACTAAGAGTTCTGACTACTGCAGATGGAACCTGCATCTGTGAAACTGTGTCCCATCAAGGGGTGCTTTTGTGGCAGTAATGAAGCTGCCTTGATCATCGTCCCAGGGGTGTTTAGGAAGGTGGAACCAAATTACATCCTTAAACTTAGTTTCTGTCAGAGAGAGACTATTCTGCATAGAATCCATAAGAAGAAGTCATATTTTAAATAATCTCAACAGCAAGTGTTTTTTTAAGAAGATTAAATCAAAATTGTTCAAAATCACTTATTGTTGTATTTCATCACCTCTGTTAGAATCACAGCAGGTATGAATGAGTAGCAAATTCATGAATTGTGCATTAGTTTATATCTTTTCCCCAAGGCTAATTGTTTGCTTTATTTTTTCTTCTATTAGAGCTGTCAGTGCACAGTGATATATGGTAAGCCTTGCATCTTGATGAGAAACAAAAAGAAAATTTTAAATGTGGGTATAATTATACAATGCCATAGAGTTTGTTTCTTTTTCCTCCCCACTAGCTCTCATCAAGGCAAGAGTTTTGGGAAATTAACACAATCAGCTTTGGGAATAAATATGTCAACAAACAGAGTTTATGTGTCTGCTGACTGCTCTCCTCATGAAGAACATTATCCAGAGTTGGTCTTTAACTATTGGGTGGCACAAAAGTTGTGTTGTGCGGGTGTGGGGGTAGGCTGTTTTCCAAGTTGAGAGCTCCCTTTTCTAACCTAAAAGGCTGTGCGTGATGATATGGACTCTGCACCTGGAGGCAGGATCCCTTTCTCTCCTTGGCACACTGGGGATGCTTAGCTTGTACCAAGCCTGGCAGATAAGTCCTTGAGATGGCAGTCAATATTGACTTTGCCTGAGGTCAAATTCTGTTTCTCTTTTTATTCTAAGTAACGTTTTAGAATACAGAGAATATTGTTGATGGCCAGGACCTCCAGAACTAATTAATACTGTCAACCACATACTGACATAAACTCCTCCTCTGTCTCCATTTTGTAAATGAATGGGATCGGGTTCTAAACAACTCCTTGGATACCATGGAATGAAAAAAAGTGACAATCGTGTGTTTATCCCTCAAGAACTTTTTCAGAGTTTCAAGTCTGATTTCCCTTTCCTTTCCATGTCTGTCTCATTTAAAGAAAAAAGGCATTAGTATATGTTTTACTCTCCAGTCTGATGCTCCTCTTTCTGTAACTATGACACTGACCTCAAGCCACCCTCTAGCACTTTGACTCATTCTGTTTTATTTTCCACCCAGATATTATGCATCTATTGAAGACTAAGGAGAAAGTGTAATCTCTCTAGGTAGTATATGTATATATATAGGCTGATGGGAAAATTTATAGACATCCTTTTAGATTCTGGCTATTAAGGAACAAAGGCATCAACAATGCCAATAAGCATGTGGCAAAGGTTTGGATTTCACATCCGGCTACTCTGACTCTGTCAAGACTGTGATGTGCTTAAAATACAGATGAAGGTAGTCAACAAAAAATATTAATAAACCTTCATAAAGTGTGAAAGCATTTAAGTGTGTAAAGTGAATTTGCTAGTTACGGATATTAGGAAGTGATTGCCTAATCATAGCCTAATTATTTGTGTATAAACTTGACAGTTTTGGAAACACCTTCATTATAATCTAGTAAGATCTGCATTGTTATCACATCATTTCTCTCCTCCTATTCATAATAAAATTCTTAAAAATAGTTCTCTGTACTCATTGTCACTTCTTCACCTTCTATTGTCTCCTCAGCTGACTTCAACAGGCTTTCACCAAGGATTCCTAACAACCACCCTTTATTAGATTTCTCAGTAACCTCGATATGGCTCGGTTTGTTGGCCAAATCTCAGGTTTCATTTTGCTTAATCTTTCAGCGAAATTTGACATGGTTTTCCACTTCCCTCCTGCTTTGAAATGCTTCCTTCTGAAGCACCACTGTCTCTTACTCCTCCTACTGCACCAGGTTTTCCTTCTCAGTTTCCTTTGTTGGTTCCAACTGATCTGCTTAATTTGCTAATATAGCAGCAGCCCAGGTTCAATGCAGGAACCTCTTTACTTCTTCATCTACACTTTCTATTTCAGGAGGTGATTTTCCATTTCCGTGGCTTCCCAAACCACCATTACCCTGGAAATTTGCAAATGTCTGTCTCTCCATATCTAAGCTCTAAGTTCCAGACACATATATTGAACTGATAACTTGACATTTTCATTTAAATATCCAATAAGAATGTCAAACTTCACATGTTCACAGAAACTTATGATTCTTCCCCCCAAACTGTGTCTTCTCAGTCTTCCCTATGTCAGTTGACGTCAATCTGAACCTTTCACTTAATCAGGCTAAAATCTCAGAATCATCCTTGGTACCTCTCTTCCCCTCACACACCGTATCTAATCTATCAAGAGACTTTGTTGGCTCTGCCTCCAAAATATGCCCCAAATCTGACCGATTCTCACTCTCATTGCTGAAAATAAGCGGGATCTAAGCCAACATCATTTCTTGTCTGGATTATTGTAGTAGCTTCCTAACTGCTCTCTGTTTGCCCTCTTGTCCCACTTACAGCCCATTCTTTGCATAACAGAGTAATCCTTTTGTTTTTTTTTTCTTTTTTTTTAAATTGTGTTACATTAGTCACTATGAAATACATCATTAGTTTTTGATGCAGTGTTCCAAGATTCAGTTTATGTACAACACCCAGTACTCCATGCAATATGTGCCCTCCTTAATACCCACCACTAGGCTCACCTATCACTCCAGCCCCTTCCCTCTAAAACCTCAGTTTGTTTCATGGAGACCATAGTCTCTAATGGTTCATCTCCCCCTCTGATTTTTCCCAATTCACTTCTCCTTTCCTTCTCCTAATGTCTTCCATGCCGTTCCTTATGTTCCACAAGTAAGTGAAACCAGATGATAACTGACTCTCTGCTTTCTTTTTCAATTTATTTATTTTCAGAAAAACAGTATTCATTATTTTTTCAGCACACCCAGTGCTCCATGCAATCCGTGCCCTCCTTAATACACACCACCTGGTACCTCAACCTCCCACCCCCCGCCACTTCAAACCCCTCAGATTGTTTTTCAGACTCTCTGCTTTTAACACAAAGGTACAGATGTAGTGAAAAGAAGGGCCACATGCACCCCAATATTCATAGCAGCAATGGCTACAATTGCTAAAGTGTGGAAAGAGTCGAGATGCCCTTCAACAGATGAATGGATAAAGAACATGTGGTCCATATACACAATGGGATATTACTTAGCCATCAGAAAGGATGAACTTTTGCATCAACATGAATGGGACTGGAGATTATGCTGAGTGAAATAAGTCAAGCAGAGTAATCCTTTTAAAACTGTAAGTCAGACCAAATAACTTCTTTGCTTAAACTCCCAATAGCTTCCCATCACACTTAGAATAAAACCCCAAATCATGGCCTAGAAGGCCATCTATGACCTTGCACTATCTCTTACTGCTTTCAGTTTTCCTTACTGTGTTCTAGCCTATTACCTCCAACATATTAGATATACTCATCTTAGAGTCTTTGTGCTGTCTCCTTCTATATGGAACGCTCTTCCCCTAAATCTTTGCATGGCTGGATTCCTTATTTTGTTCAGGTCTCTGCTCAGAATTATCTGCCTCAAAGAAGGCTTCACAGAACATTCTATCAAAAAGACAGTCCATCTGTTCCATCCATCCCCCTCTATTCCCTTATTCTGCTTTATTTTTTTCATAAAACAGACTATCCTCTGAAATACTACATTACATTATTTGTTTATATATTTTTTGGCTATCTCTCCACTTAGACTGTAAGCAACATGAAGCCACAGGCTTTGTCTTGTTCACCATGACAACCTTAGTGCTAAGTACATAATAGGGACTCAGAAACACCTGTGGGAAGAATAAATCCAACATCCTATTTTACAGAAGAGAACATGAGAAATTAAGTAATCTTGTTTGAGGTCACGGAGACAGAGTTTTATCTTGAAGTCCTATCTCCGTGGTATTTACCCTGTTTGAAATTACCCATACACGAAGATCTTTCATTATAAACACCAGCAGTGTACTGCATAGCACAAAGTAAAGACCTGCAGAAGAGCTAGCAATAAATTTCTAATGCACACACCAATAGATGAGATTTAAGTTAGCTTTCCAAAGACAAGCCTTTCTCTGAACCTAAGCTTCAACTGATGATGATTGGATTTCTCCTTAGACATGTCCTGTTTTTAACGGATGGGTTAATTACAAATAACTCATCTTTTTGGATTGTTCATTAAAGAAACTGAGAGACAAAGAGAAAGCCAGCATCCCTGCTGCTGTCTCCCATAAATGGAAGTGAGGCTCAGACCTCCAGGACTACACATTAATTTGACTTTTTAAAAATAGGGACTGACAACTTTAATAATTCAATGCATAGATGTCTCTATCTTTGCACATGAGCTTTTTTAATCTTTGGGAACTAGGATAGAAATCATTTCTTTGGTAAAAAGTAAAAGAAGGTTTTCTTTAATTGCAGTTTTTTGTAGATAGCTCTGCTTCATGGTGCATTAGTGCCAAAAAACCTTTCTTTCTTTTTTTTTTTTTTTTTTTGACCTAAGAAAAAGAATGCTCTGCAATCCTAGGTCTGTACCATAGTCCATAAAATATCTTTCAATGTGTATAAAATTCTCTTACATCTGATTCATTTTTGGATCTCTTAGTATCAGTCTTCATTTATCTGTCCCTTTAAATGCAAATATCCAGGGCCAGAGTCCCTTCCCTTTTAACCAGCATCATGCTTTAAAGGATCTGTGAAATCCAAAGGGATTATTTTATCCATGGTGCTTTGATGGTATGAGTGTTGGCAAGGAATCATTTGTATCTGTAAGTGGTATATGTAATTTGACGAAATTTGGTGAAATTAGTTGGTCGAGAATTTTTTGGAGTTAGAAGGTTGACATTAGCATGTTTCCTCCTGGATTGACCCCTATTTACAGGACAGAGCCAAACATGATATTGAGTGAACGGGAAACATGTAAGTTTGTGTGTGGAGAGAGTCTTGGCCTTGACTTTGGAAGGGAAGCTACCAACCAGAAGCATAAAGTTAGATCTTAGGTCAACAGTAAGATTATTAGAACAGGCTTTCACAAACTGAGTCATCCTTGGAACCCACCTTGAGTTGTGTCTTCTGTTTTAGAACAGGACTATTAAGAATTTTGGAGTCAAGAGAGAACTAGAGTTTAAATCCCAGGTTACTGGCTATTTGCCTGGAGACAGGTTATGTAATCTTTGTGTCTCCATTAGCTTACCTATAAAATGGAGATAATATTAGCTCCTGCCTCATAGGGTTTTTGAGGATCAAATGAACTGGTGCTTGTGAAAAGCTTAGGGTAGTACTGACACATAATGCAACTCAGTAAATGGGAGCTACTGGTGGTGGTGGTGGAGCCTCCCTTAAGTGGTGTTGGGCTGTATCTTTGGCGCTTACCAGTTATGGAAGTTCAGGCAGGTCAGTTCACATCTCTGGGTCTCCATTTCCTCACTGTTCAAATAGGGCTAATAATAGCACCTACCTGAAATGGTCGTTGTGAGGGTTATATAGAATAATCCACAGAAAGCTCTTAGAAAAGTATCTGGTATGTTGTAAACAGACAGATATATGTTGATATTATTCTTGTTGCTCTTCTTTTTTAAAAAAAAATACTTTATTGTATTTATTTGTTGGAGGGGCTTGGGGAGAGAGTACAAGCAGGGGCAGTGGCAGAAGGAGAGGGAGAAGCCGACTCCCTGACGAGCAAGGATCCCTGATGCGGGACCCAGGATCCTGGGATCATGACCCGAGCGGAAGGCAGATGTCTTACCGACTAAGCCACCCAGGCGCCCCCTTGTTGCTCTTCTTGACAAACCTGCATCTTTTCTCTGAAATAAGAAATCTCTTATTAGGGAAAATAGAAGGATACGAGGGAAGAGAACCTGAGTGCATGGTGTCTGTATACAGAGGAAGATGAGGGATTGATGAAGCATCAAATATCATGACACAACCACATAATTCATACCTAGGAAGAGAATAGAAATTCAGTTTAAACACTAAAATACAGTTTTATTTTCACACTGTAGGAAATGACAACATAATGCATCAAATTTGATTAAGAATGAAATCAAGACTAGAAATTATTCCACAAAGTGATAAAACTGGAAGACTTGTTACAATAATTAAATTAACTCCCCCATCCCTTTTTGGGAATCGAAATTCTTGTCTTCTTTGAAGTTACTGGGAGTATTTGATCTACTTACGTGCCCACTGGCACAACCCTGTTCTTCTCTGTCATCCTACTACATAATCTTCACATGTACTCTTTGAATCCTGTCCATAGATCAGTTTTTCCCAAACAGTCCAGACACACTGAGAAACTGTTTGCTATTTGTGCCATATATGAAAAAAAAATTCAGTACTCTTGACCACAACTGTCATTTCTGAATTAAAATGAAATACTGAAGAAATATAAAGGATAGATCTAAAATCGTCAAGTCTAATCAACTGAATACTCTTAGAAATTGGAAGCTGGATAACATCTTAGTATGTGTCATTTATTAGTGCTCTAAATGCCCTTTAATTGTGTTTAGATGACTTTTAGAACCTGTACAACAACAACAGTAAAAACAGAAGCTGTAGAACAATCATTCTAGACAGACTGTATGCTGATTCTGATCAGTAGCATACATACTCAAATCACAAAAAAATATTTCTGAGTGCCTGGGTGGCTCAGTTGGTTAAGCAACTGCCTTCCGCTCAGGTCATGATCCTGGAGTCCAGAGATCAAGTCCCACATTAGACTTCCTGCTCAGCAGGGAGTCTACTTCTCCCTCTGACCTGTCCCCTCTCATGCTCTCTCTTTCTCTCTCTCTCATTATCTCTCTCTCTCTCTCTCTCTCTCAAGTAAATAAATAAAAAAATCTTAAAAAAAAAATTTAAAAAATATTTCCAAATGCCCAAATGGCTGAGTTCTAGGGCTGGCATGCCTTTAGAAATCTTGTATGATGTAGTTCATGGTTTAAAATAACATATTTTCCGGGGCACCTGGGTGGCTCAGTGGGTTAAGCCTCTGCCTTCGGCTCATGTCATGATCTCAGGGTCCTGGGATCGAGCCCCACATCGGGCTCTCGCTCAGCGGGGAGCCTGCTTCCCTTCCTCTCTCTCTGCCTGCCTCTCTGCCTACTTGTGATCTCTGTCTGTCAAATAAATAAATACAATCTTTAAAAAAATAAAAATAAAATAACATATTTTCCTATGAGTGATAGAAAATTTGATCTACCTTTCTATAAAGTCAAATGTAAAGTACTCAATTCCTATTTAAAATATTTTTCTGAGAACTTATTCCTATCCCTGAGTGCTCAGATGTATTTATGGTATTGATTTTTACTAAGAGTAGTTTTATAGGAAAATGGTAACCCAAAAGACTCAAGTTTTTAAGTGGTTTTTGCTTCTGCTGTTATTTGGTTTTTGATCTCCACAACTCTTTAGAAACAGAAAACCAAAGATAAGACAGGGCAGGTTCAGGTAGCTTGGGTAGAATTTAATTGGACCATAACCCAAGTCACAAGTCACAAGTCATAATTTAGCAGATGCGCAAAACAATCTTGGAAGGTAACCAAAAGTGTTCGATTTCAGATAGTCTCTTAGTAGTTCATAATCAGTTTGTAGGAGCTCTGTTTACCTCTAGTCAACTCTTTGTCTTTTTTTTGTTCTAAATTGCTTTTTATGTAGAAATAGAGGTGCTTACTTTTGTGAGTCTCATGATGTTTTTTTAATTGACTTTTATCTATATGTATGAAGGAGGGGAATGCTTTACCAGAAAACAAATGATTACTGAAGGGGATCTGTATGGATTCCCAGAGCTGCAGTAAACTCGTGGGTGGTAATAAATTGTGGTTCCTAGCTTTGGTGTTTTTTTGGGGGGAGGGGGTGGTGGGAGTGATTATTGTTTACAAGGAAACATCACACTTTAATAAATGCTTTTTAGTTGCTATCACTGATGTGGCCATTTAGGAAGGACAGAAATATTTGTTACATATCTTTATTTACACATTTTATTGTCAAATGATACATGGTACAGTGAATCCATCACGGATGTAACACTGCCACCTCTTGGTTATGTAAATGAGGTGTTCTGCAGTCATAATTCTCTGTGTTCAAATTGGAAAATGCCAGTGCTTAAAAGTCAACCAAGCCTTTTCTCTTTTGGTTTAGCAAAAATAGTTGTAAATAAACATCTCTGCGTGTGGGGTTGCTTTCAGGGCCTCTGTAATATAAAGTACATTATCTATGCATTAAAAGATAACTGTGCTTATGAAACAAAAGTGGTGGTGACATTTTGTGCTGAAGCATTCCAGAAAACAATGTTCAGACTTGGAATAAGTTTAGAGTGTCCTTTATTCAATCAAGATCAAGTTAATTTAATCTGTGCCTAAGTATAACCTAAAGCATAGAAATCCAATCATTTTCTTTTTTCTTTCCTTTTTCAAAAGAGCATTCCCTCCTCGGTTAATCAATTTTAATCAGTTTAGCAAGGTATTAGATAACCAGATTACAGGCTAGGAAAGCTGGCATTTTCTTATTAAGGAAGGTCTAAAACCTTGCCTGAAAGTGCCCCAGGGACATAAAGGCTAGATAACTAATTTTTTTTTCTCTCACTCAGGTAAGGAAGAGCTTATGAAGACAGCACTGCGGGGTTATCTTCCTGTGGTTCGGTGAATGCTCAGATCAGCCCCGTATTTCAGCAAACATGGCAAGGCCTAACCACAGCGCTACTTTCGTACTGCCATCTGGGTAAATGTTTTACTCTTTTAATAACAGCTCTCGTTTCTACCATACTTTATATTTTACCCAACACCTCCCCCCAACATCTATCAGCTCACGTGATCAGATAGTCCGTTTCCTTGACCATGGGAGCACCCAATGCCTTCATGAAAGAACCCCCGCTGCCTTTTTGTCTGTCAGGTAGTCAATGGCGCTCTTATTCAAGTCAAGCAATAATATGAACATGCTGTTGTCCAGACACAAAGGTGACCCCCCTGACATAAACAGCAGGATAGATATATACTTGGCAACGGGGGAGGGCAGTAAGGATTGTCATACACTTCTGTTTGCCTGTTTCCCCTGGCAACCAAACACAGGCCCAGTATGGAGGACAGTGTGTGACTCTAGAATGGGTTATATTATATTCTGTGTAAAAGCTTTAGGGAGAAAACCCAAATATCGAAACTGGAAGAGACCCTAGAGAACATCTCATCTAACTCTGTTTCTAAAAATGGAAAAACAAGAGTCCTCAGAGTAGACATGAACAGGTCCCCCAGCAGCTGGGTGGCAGAGCGGGACCGCAAGCCGGGTCCTGCAACTGCAAGGCCAGCCCCCTTCCGTTCCATCATGCTGTCCCCGGGGTCCGCACTTCTGGCTGCAGCCTTCAGGTAGCTTCACTTGTCGAGGCTGAGATCTGATTCCTTCAGAGGAGCCTTCCAGTTAGCAGTGGTAAAGGCTTTTAGGCCACACCCCCTCACCTGACGCCCTGATCAGTGAACCTGTTGGTTTCAGGAAATGATTATTTAAGTACAGGGGCAGCTTCTAGGTCAGTTGCACTTTTCAGATTTAGGACATAATCTCTTCCAGAGTGAGAAATAAATGGGTACAATCTCAGGCAATTCACCAAAGAGGAAGTTGGGGGACATGGCTATACCCTTTACCTAGCCAACGGAGAAACTGTTGCCCAGAGAGGTTTCACAGCAGGACTGTTGTCCTTTGGAAGCTAGTACTTTTCCTGCAGCAAGTTGATACCAACATCATTGTTCATCAACAGACAGGGCAGTGGAGAGAAAGAGTTTTTAAAGAAGGAAAGAAAATTTGAGTCTAGAGGTTGCCCTGTACAGGCTCAGTAACCCCAAAGGGATAGTCATTATATAAGGTGACAGCTGGAAGAGGGAGTACTCATTTTCTTAAATGGAATTTCCATCAAATAGTAGCTTTGTCTGCTTCCCACTGTTCTCACTGACCAGCCTGAGACCTGAATCAGGATTGTGCAGAATTCAAGATATTCAAATAAGTTAGCACCCCAACTACACTGTGTTCTTCTGGCCCAGTAACTAGTACCTGGCCCCTGAGCTATGGAAGGACGTGGTACATTTGTTAGAACAACTCACGGGCCACAGAAGCAACAGAGAGGCTCAGGAAAGGGAATCCAGATTGCTCCTATTTCCTGCTGTCATTTTGCATTGACCTCTGAGGCAGCAATTATGACGGCGATTTGGTGCAGGGAGGGACTCCTCCTGTTCTTTGGCGTCCATACAGGGTTGGAAAGAGAAGAGCTTTGAACTTCAGGTAATGAAGGTCTCACTCACTCAGTTAATGGGAGGCCTTCTCGGCTCAGCAGCCAGCTGGACGGGGGCTGTGCAAGGCCAGCCGGGGCACATTGCTTCCATTAAGAGAGGATGGGCACATAATGCTGTGGAGGAGGTGGCCTCTTGAGGGACAGCGTGGGTCTAGGGCACTATTATCAGCCTACCTGTTGTAAATGTCATTATTGCATTTAATGGTCCTGGAACCGGCAAGAGAAAGAGACTGAGAATATGTGTGAGTGGTGTGGGAGGTATGTGCGAGCGTGTGCTCTGAATGATGTGTGGAAGTGTGAGGTTGTGGGCCTGTGTGTGTTGTGTGTCTCTGGATGTCCTTTGTGGTTTGGGGGAAGCACCATGAAGAGGTAGGAGTTACAGGGTATGTGTGGAGTGTTTGGTGAAGGGAGCAGGGAAGGGCGCGTTCCACTTACCAGTGGCTTAGCTAGGTGACAAGGATGGTGACTTCATGTCCAACGGTGGGATGGCTGAGGGGCCCTGAGGCACCTGATATTTGGGGTTTCTGGGACTCCAGAGCCACGCGTCAACCCAGTCAGAAATTCTGGACCTTTCTTAGCTTGCAGACCACCAATAACAATAATAACTAGAGTTTACCGAGCGTTTGCCCCATACTGGGCACTGTGCTAAACTCTGTCCAGGTATGAGTTAATTTTATTCTTATTACAATACTGGGACATAGGCATTGTAGGCATAGGCATAGACTATTACTGTCCAGTTTCTGTGGATGAGGAAACAGAAGCCCAGAGTGTTGAAGTAAGTTCACCATGGCTACCCAACCAGTAGATGGCAGAGCCAGAATTTGAAGGCAGGCAACCCGGCTACCTGGGCTCTGCCCCTGGCTACTCTTCTCTACAGTCTCTTATCCATCACCGCCTTGTCAGAGCCCACTATTCTGACCTCCCCAACCCCTCTCCTATTACAGATGAGAAGATGGAAGGAAAGCAGAGGCAGCTGGCCTTGGGTCCAAGTGATCGCCGGTAGAGCCCATCGTTCACATGCGCTCTGCTCCTCCCTTGATGTTGGGCGGCCAGTCTCCTGGGGGAGAGGCATCTACTCCGTACGTACCACACAGGATCTGGCCCAGCTACCAGGAGCCACCTTTCCTTCAGGCCCTTGAGTACAGGTGGTCAGGAACTGAGTCCTTTGCCAGTCTGAAGGCAAATGGAATCATTCCCTTTTGTTTCTCTTACGTCATTGATATTGAGAATGGGAGTCTATTTGGCTTAAAGCTGCACACACAGGCGCCTTTCAAAATACCATAATATATCAGCCTTGGAGTATTAGGGGGAAAGCAAGTTTGACAAATCTGGTGAAACACGTCAGAGGACACTAATCCAGGAGGGTTATTGCCTTTAAAAAAAGAAATAGCCAAAGTGCTAAGGCAGGATCTGTGATAAGACAGGAGGCTAAGCTATAGGAATATGAAGAGTTCGTTTATGAATGGCCCTTGGTGATATGACAAAATGAAATGAAGTATAAGGCACTGTAAAATTGCTTTTTAACTTTAAATTTTACACTGTGTAGCCATGTGTATAGGATAAGCCAAACAGAACCACAAATGGTTGATCAGTGTTTTTGACCATCTTAATGGTCAAACCGTATGGACTGCTCGGATGCTAGAATGATTTATACACAGGTCAGGCAAGGCTGCCACATCCAAAATGAGCTGCCTGGGGATAAAGCAGCCGTAGCAGTGATGGTGAGCTATGCCCTCCCTACATTTTTGGAGCAGCATATGGCCCCTCTCGTTGTCTACTAACTTGGAAATATGATGTTTTTAACCAAGAAGCAAATTCTAGACTTAGAAGAAATAGATACAAAGCCCAGCTTGTAAATCACGAATGCACATTATGCGTTTTACTCTGGAAATGTGGCAAATGAGCCCAAAAATGCACTCACTATATAAATCAAGGGATGAGCCAACTTTCCAGAAAACTGTCAGAACAGCCATGGAAGATGAAAGGAAGCTTATTTAAGAGTACAACCTTCAGAAATGGTGAGGCTTCTCACCTCATGCCAGCTAAGAGGACAGGAGAGTGGCAGTTCGGGTCCGTACAGGCTCCTCTGTGCCTTTTTTTTTTTTTTTTTTTAACTTTCAGTAAAAGTGATACCAGGTAACTGTCCATCCCTGGCTGGAAACGGAGGGGAGGCATGTGGGAGATTGACAGTGCCTTCTGACATACAGGAGAAATACTATTTTAAATACTGCTTTCTTTCTCTAAAGACAACAACAACAAGGATTTAATATCAGCTGTCAACAAACAGAAGGACAGGAGAAAGGGGAGTACACGGCGTGTGGAAGTTAGACAAGTAGGCACAAATTCCTCCCCAATATTTCCATTCCTACTTTCTGAAGTGTTAGGCTAATGTGCAGAAACACAATAGACTTAACAGCTGAGAAATGATGCTCCTGAGATCTTAATTGTTATTTAAAAATAATGAGAACTGAAACAGGAACCTGAAAATATCATGACTGCTAGTCACTTCGATAGCTTCAAACACAAGAAATGTCAGTCATTCTCTGCAAGTTTTCCCATTTCTTTTGATCTTTTTCTTTGTGCATTTCCTAACTCTTAAAGTTTTCTTTAATAATCATTACTGCTTCTTCTGTTAAATAGGATGACTCTTAAGCTATTGTACATAAAGGAATAAACAGAGAAGGAAAAAACAATGATCCTGGTCCCATAAGCTTAAATGGCATTCAGTGGTATTCAAATACGCGATCTCATTTGAGTCTCACGCACATCCCTTAGGTATGTAGGGCAGACACTGTTAGTTCCATTTTCCAGATAGAATACTGAGGCCCCAAGACATGAAGTGACTTACTCAGATTATCTAGTGAGCAGGGGGTACAGCTAAAATTTAGCCACACCTTCTGACTTGACTGCTCTGTACCTGGAAGGTGTCTGACTGCAGATCATATTGCAAAATATGAGATAACTCAAAGGTGTTTACCACTGGATACTGGAAGGAGAGCAGAGCAGACTTCCACTGAGTGAGGTGAATTGGCCATACATCTTCTCAGTGGCCTTCAGTCCTCTATGAGGGACTGGAGGTGAGGCTTCTGTGTGAGCGCAGCTCCCCCTGGCTGCAGTGGCCCACGGCCCCATCTGGGATCCTCTCTGTGATTCATGAGGCCAAATGTAAAATGCAGATTGCAAGGCTCCTTATTCAAAAGTCATTAAGAATTTCAAGACCGCAACAGCAGAGAATTTAACCAAGTCTGTGGCCCTCTGAAGCACAGCCCAGTACAACCACACAGCTTGCATGTCCAAGAAGCTGGCCCTGTCCCCACCCAGAGCACTGAGCGTGAGTCTAAAAGACTTCTTCTCCGGCACTAGCCCATCAGGAAAGTGACCAGACCGTGCCTGACGTGGCTGGCCCAGAGTGGCCCAAGAGAAACTGCTCTGGAAGTTTCTGTTTTTCCAAATATACAGTAGATGAAGCAAGCAACAAGATGTAAAAAATATAAAAACTGAAGCTCCAATGAAAGAAACAAGACATCTGTGAGAAGACACAAAAGACAGCGACAAGGGCTAAACTGAATGTGACACGAGACACAGACGAGGTCCTCAAAGAGGATTGGTCAGAGGACTAACGGGGTAGAAGCTGTGCTTTGTCACGTCCCTACCCTCGCCGCCTCAGCCCAGCAGCTTCTGCAATACGGAAATATGAAGAGACATGGATTATGCGAGTACGTGATCTCGGCAGCTTAGAACCTGGGGTCAGCATCATCGGAGGAAGAAGCAATTTTCTACTAGGTAGCATCCTCCGAATGGCTTGGCTGGGGCAGGTTGTCGCCGTGCCGCCATCCCTGGGATTTATGCGTTTGAAGTCAGCCACAGGGTTGGTCACGCCACTGACGGCTCTGATCAAGGATTCTGTAGGGTTGCTGCAAAGTTACATGGGAGCTGGGAGCGAGACACTTAATAGGAACAAAAATAGCTCTTTTCCTGTTAAAGTTGAAAATAGTATCTTGAGAGTCAGTTAAGAGTTCAGACACAGGAATGAGGCCAACCTAAACTTGAAATCCCCCTCTGCTCCTTATGAACTTCGTGGTCTTGGCTAAGTCACTATTCTTTCTAGTAATTGGTTTCCTTCTGTCTAAAAGGGATAATTCCTATCCCATTAGGATGTTGTAAGAAACTCATGAGATCATTAATGTAGGCAAATTGCTTAGCGCGGTGCCTGGCATTGGGCGAGCGTACGGAAGGGCAAGTGCTCTTATTCTCGGGAGGCTTAACTGAGCATTGCTGCTGTCAGGGCAGGATCTTAAAGCCCACTTTCCCAAGTTTTTATTTAAATTCCAGTGAGTTAACATGCATAACTAATAGTAGTTTCAGGTGTATGATACAGGAATTCCACACTTCCGCCCATCAGCCTGCGCCCATCACAAGTGTGCTCCTTCGTCCCTCTCCCGTATTTTACCCATCCCCCCCACCTCCCTTAAAGCCCATTTTATCTCATGAGGAGTATAATGACCCTAAAAAATATCAATGCTGTATGTTCTTTGGACGTTAAGTTTCAGGCTTGTAAAATGTTGAGTGGATCGTCTAACAGTTTGCGTGACTTTGGGGGTAGTTTAGAGAGAGTCTGGGGAGCATTACAAAAGTGTGTCAATATGGC
Organism: Mustela nigripes; assembly: GCF_022355385.1. Taxonomy (NCBI): domain Eukaryota; kingdom Metazoa; phylum Chordata; class Mammalia; order Carnivora; family Mustelidae; genus Mustela; species Mustela nigripes. Next base: position 13,738,001 of record NC_081575.1, read on the forward strand.
ATTTTATTTTGAATGCTATTTTGCAACATTGTTGTTCATTTGTGTGAGTTCAATGAAATGCATTTATTTGGTATGTAGGTTGAAATGATAGTTATATAGATAAGGGCAATGGCAATCATGGAAAATAAATTATAGATAGGGATTAAGTTGAGGGGAAGCTGGAAAATAAAAAGGGTTTTACTGTCAGGGACAAGAGCTTATTTTTTAAAATTCACTTTATCTTTAGAAATTTATCTATTTATTTGAGAGAGAGAGAGCGTGCGGGTTCGTGCAAGCAAGCACAGGGGAGGAAAGGCAGAGGGCGAGGGAGAGAGAGACTCCCAAGCACACTCCCCACTGAGCATCGAGCCGCATGGGGCTCCATCCTGTGACCCTGAGATCGTGACCTGAGCTGAAACCAAGAGTTGGACGCTTAACTGACTGTGCCCCCCAGGCACCAACCCCCCCCCCAAAATAAATAAAAACTAAAAATTAACTTGAGGGAGCCTGGGTGGCTCAGTTGTTAAGCATCTGCCTTCAGCTCAGGTCATGATCCCAGAGTCCTGGGATCAAGCCCCACATCAAGCTTTCTGCTCTGCGGGTAGCCTGCTTCTCCTTCTCCCACTCCCCCTGCTTGTGTTCCCTCTCTCACTGTGTCGCTCTCTGTCAAATAAATAAATCTTTTAAAAAATTCACTTGAATAATGTAGAATTGTTAATTTAGCAAGAAATAGTGTTTGGGGACACCTGGGTGGCTCAGTGGGTTAAGCCTCTGCCTTAGGCTCACGTCCTGGGATCGAGCCCTGCATCGGGCTCTCTGCTCAGCGGGGAGCCTGCTTCCCCCTCTCTCTCTGCCTGCCTCTCTGCCTACTTGTGATCTCTCTCTCTCTGTCAAATAAATAAATAAATAAATAAAATAAAAAGAACTGTTAGCTTATACACCTATAGTAAATCTCTATATCAACTAGATTATAGTTCTTTTAAAAAAAGAAATAGTGTTTTAGTTGTATTTAGGCTTAAAGAAGGCAAGATAGTCACAGAAATAGAAGACACTTTCACTCATGCATAATTAAAAGAAGAAATCAATATTCTTCTTGTTCTTATTTTTCCTTTAAAACATGAAACTAGAAGAAGAGGTCAACTATGCCCACATCACTGAAGAATTGCCTATTGATTTTAAGTAAACAACAGTCTTTGATCTTTGTGTTTAAAATGTAGTCTGTTGTTTTCCATAAATACCCAGGCTGAAACAAGGGCTCTAATTTTACCTCCTTCTTCTCCCTGAGATCCACATCTCCAGGATTTGGCCCCATATGTATATTTACATGATCACTTCCCCCACCACCTTCCGCTAACAAACCTGGAAGCCAAATGAATACCTCCAAAAACTTTTTGCAGAGTTTATCCATCTCTTTTTTTCTTTCAAAAACCCTCAGTGGTATGAATACTTACCATTTACAATGGCATGGATGGAACTGGAGGGGATTATGCTAAGTGAAATAAGTCAGTAGGAGAAAGACAATTATCATAGGGTTTCACTCATACTTGGAAGATAAAGAACAGGGCAGAGGACCATAGGGGAAGGGAGGGAAAACGGAACGGGAAGAAATCAGAGAGGGAGACACACCATGAGACACTCTGGACTCCAGGAACCAAACTGAGGGTTACAGAAGGGAGGGGGTGGGGGATGGGGTAACCGGGTGATGTTTACTAAGGAGGGCATGTGTTGTGATTAGTGATATGCAACTAATGAATCATTGAACGCTACATCAAAAACTAATGATGTACTATACGCTGGCTAACTGAACATAATAATTAAAAAAAAAAAAAAGAAAAAACAAAGCAAAGCAAAACAAAACCCCATAAAAACCTTCAGTGGTACCCAAGTGGCTACAGGATAAAGCACAAACTCTTTATTTGATATGTCATACATAGTCTTTCATAGTTGGGCTTTCTACTGTTAACCCCTACAGTGTCATAGTAAAGTAAACCGCCTTTCTTTCTTGTTTCCCCCGCCTGACATACCTTCTAATTCTCAGCCGCCCAGTTATGCAAGGAAAAGACTGGGACCAGCATTCTGCAGGAAAGCCACCTCTTTCTCCTCAGGCCCTTGAGAATCTCTGCTTTTGCTACGTCCTCTGCACACCCATACACCTGAACATTCTTGGCCCTGAGCACTTGCTGCCTGATGCGCGTGGCCTTGATCTCTGTCCTGACATGGATGCTTCCTCTTTTCTCCATCCAGCAGGACAGGCACACATCAAAGTTTGTTGATGATGATGGTGGTGGAGTGATTATTGGGGGAAAAAAGCTGATGGAAAAGTAGCCCTAACCTTTTCGCTTAGTGTACCCCCAGCTGTTACCTCTAGTGTCAGTTTAAAGCATACATCTGTGTACTTGCTACTGTGTTACCTGTAGTTTGTTCTCAAGTCATTTTCTCACAGGCATGCTACCTTCCCAACCAGAATCTCAGCTCCCCCAAAGGCAAAACTGACTGCTTTCTTTGGTTTTCCTTCATCTTGCATAATATTAAACTTGGCAGGGCCAGCCCAGAGATTCAGTTAAAGGTTTTTGCCTAAGTAACCATAAGTCATCAAGAAGAGAGGCATCGGGGCACCTGGGTGGCTCAGTGGGTTAAAGCCTCTGCCTTCGGCTCAGGTCATGGTCCCAGGGTCCTGGGATCGAGCTCCGCATCGGGCTCTCTGGTCAGCGGGGATCCTGCTTCCTCCTCTCTCTCTGCCTGCCTCTCTGCCTACTTGTGATCTCTCCCTCTCTCTCTGTCAAATAAATAAAATAAAATAAAAAATCTTGAAAAAAAAAAAAAGAAGAAGAGAGGCATGGATAGTACCTGAAAGGTTAAAAGTATTAGCCAAACTCCCTGGATACCTCCTTCCCAGTTTGATTATTTTCATTGGCAATGGTATATCCAGCAGCTTGGCACAAAGACATTTCTTGGTCAAAACTTAATGCCACCCCCTTATGGGTATGTGAGTAGGGATCATTCATGGCAGTGGTGGAATATTTTGGAAGAGAGGGTGTTACACTTGTGGTAGAATACAACTAAGGCTGAAACGCATTTAATCAGAGCTTTCCAGAAGGAGTGAGACTGATGGTGGGATTAGGGCATGAGTGTGCTACGGTCAGAAAAATTTCTGACTAGAAGTCAGGATACCTAGTCTCTTGTCCCTGTTCATGAACTGACCTGCATCTCTGTAAAATTCTAGCCCTAAGTTTGTCATTTGACAAATGAGAGGGTTGGTGTTGCTTAAGTTTACAGCTCTCAGAATCCTTAAGAGACGCCAGGAGACATTCAAACCTTTCCTCCAGCATCTGCATCAGTGGGCCACTGAGCTGCCGCTTATATACTTCCTGTGAGCAGCATCCCACACCCTGTTGAGGAAGCCCGTTTGCTTTTCATACAGCTTTAATTGTTGGGCAGTCTTGTTTTCTCAAATGACATCCTTTCTGGCTGCAGACCTTGGCCATTGGATGCGATGACTGGGGTAATCTGGCAGATCGAATTGGAGGCTCCGTTGGACACGGGAGAATAAGCAGTGTGTTTGGCAAAATCAAAAACCCTGAAAGAAGTGAGTTCACAAAAGGGAAAGGGAGGAAGAGGACAGAAGCATCAGATAGGAGGCAGAGGGGGTCAAAAAGGCCAGAAAAGCGCTGGAAAGAAGCATGTCCTGAAGAAGCCACTAAGCCAAGTAGCATTAGATCATGGACACAGGGTGGGCCTTGAGGGTTTGCAGTGGCAGCAGCTAGTCCCACAGCCCCCATCTTCCTAGTACATCACTGAGCACACATCAGCTCTCCAGAAGATCTGAAACCTAGCTCGTGCCCTCTGGTACTGCACGCAGATGATCAGGGTTGCTTCTGTTGGGATGTCTCTCATTTGGCAAAGTGTCTGAGTCAGAATCTTGGGCTATTCGAACAAATTCCGTTTCTGTAAGACCTCCAGTCCCCCCAAGTGCACCTCTTCAGCTGGCTGAGAGCAATGATGCAATGGGCACTTGGGCTCACAGAGTTATTTCTGCCTCCAGACTACCCTCTTGTCTGGTTGCAGTTTCCATCACCCTGTTGACACTGTCCCTGAGTCACTTGATGTCTGAATGCGCACACCAGCTGCGTGGGAGGCAGTCTCTAGAGGTGCTGAGGGAAGACAGCCCGGAATGAAATGTTTGCTGCAGCAGCCTGAACAGGGCTGCCTGGAAGGCGGCGGGGTTCCGTGTGTGCCGGGGAGCGGGGGCGGGGGGCTAACATTTACCGAAACTCTTGGTGCTCTGTGTGCCAGGAGCAGTGCTCAATGCGCAGATCTCCGCATTTGCTCCCCACGAGACTGCTAGAAACTGAGTGTTGTTATTATTACCCCTGTGCACTCATGGATCCATCCATTTAGCTGGATGAGGACACTGAGCATGGGAGCTGGAGGGACCTGCTGGAGGGACCTGCTGGAGGGCCCTGCTGGAGGGCACAGAGCTAGCACGTTTCCTTGTTGGCTCCATTCTCGGCTGGGATGATACCACAAGTATGCCACTGGGGAGAAGAAGGGCACAGCAGCTCCTTCCCTCATCTCCTGAAAGTGATAACATAGATTATAGGGAGAAAGGCAAAAGAAATCAGATCTGTCCAGGAAAGGGTTCTGCAGGTACTCCAGATAAGAGGAGAATGTGACTTGGGATTTGGCGTTCATCACCACATCAAAGGATCTGGTGGTTATTTCCACACCCATGTGTCTTCCAAAGCACAGCTCTGCTTTGTAAGACCACGTGATATTTTGGCCTCTTGTTTTGACAAGGCTACCTCTAAGGAAGTCCATCTCTATCCATATCTAATCCCTCTGGACTGACTTCCAAAGAGCTGGTTTGACTGGATTTTTTCTTTCTATTACTGGATTTAGGTTGATGTAGACACCACCAGGGAATTCAGTCAAGTTAAATGAATGCTGTTACCCACCCCTGGTTCTGTGAAGCTCTGTGAAGCTTGGAGGCCTTCGGGGTGTTCAGGCACAAGGGGCCCAGAGTGCGGCCTAAACACAGGGCCCCAGGAGTTTAGGCATCAGAAAGCTGGCAGCTGCTTCTAGGAGCTCTGCTGTCCTCCCCGCCATGAGGCCCCATGAGGCTAACATTGACCCTAGACATGGCTTAGCCAAGTTAAAGCCCATAAATCTGTGGAGTAAGTGAAACAAAGCCCAGTGCCTCTCTCTGCTTCCTTGAAGCTGGTCCTTGGCCATGGTCAGTCATGTGGCATTTGGTTAGAGATTTGGTGGAGACCATCAGTTCTGCTATGCCTCCCCCTCCCTTACCAACTCAACCAGAATCCCGGGTCTGCTGGTGCCAGAAAAAGCCAGGGCTAAGCCAGTTGCCAAGATACCAAAGGCATGAGTCCCATTAAAGAGGACTCCAGGTAAAAGAAGAGATTAATCTCTAGATGCTATAGGCCAAGAGTCCTCAGCAACTGTGAGAACAGGAGCTTTTATTTTCTGTAAATCCTGGTTCCTGATAGAGAAGGAGTAAGAGGGTCATGACTGAGAGGGGAAATCTCAGCAGCAAGTTCCCAAACAGAGTTAGGGAAAGCAGACAGATGACAGGCACACACGACAGCCCTCTGTGGGTCAGGGGAGGAGGGAGGAGGACTGGGGCATCTGAGGGACCCTGGGGAGAGTGGTGGGGACTGCTTCCCACTTAGAGAAATGACAGGCAAAGAGTAATATTTGCAAAGTGACTACTAGGTACCAGGCACCGTGCCAAACATTAGACATGCTCTTTCAGTGGACTCTTCGGTTAACTTTGGGTGAGCTCTTATTAGCTTGATTTTGTTGATCAGAAAAATGAGGCTCGGAGACAGGAAGTCACTAGCCCAAGGACACACAGCTAGTGAGCTGCCAAGTCCAGGAGGGAAACCCAAGTCTGTTTCACTTTATAGTTCTTTTCCCGGTATCAGCTGCCTTTTAGAAAAGGGAGCTAAAAGTGCTGAAACATACATACCTCCATCCAGAGTCCTGCAGTGGCCACCGGGAGAGCGAGAGACAAGCGTGGGCGGGAGGAGAGAGGTGCGATAAAGGAGGCAGCAGAGTGAGGAGCGAAGTCAGTCTGATGAACATCCCCTCACTCCCCGGGGGCCTCCAAATTCCCTGGAGCAAAACAGGTGAAGGCCAAGAGAATTTGCACTCAATACTGGAAGAGCAGAAGCAAGGGTGTGATGTCATTAGCAGACTGTCTTCCTGGCCATTTTCACACAGTTCCTGCTGCAGGAAGAGAGCCCTTCGCATCGCAGATGCTGGCCTAATGAGAGTGTGTGCCACAATGCAGCAAAGGGCTCATGAATCAATAGTGCTTTCTGGCATACACCTCCTTGGTAAGCACTTTTGCAAGGTGGACATAAAAATAAATGTGCAATGTGATATTTAAGAGTAACCTTTAGCTCTTAAGCTGATTGCCTATCAAGCTGTTACCTTTGCAATAGAAACTCACTAATTTATGCACCCATAAAATCCCAACAGGCAGGTACATCATGCAACCTACCCTAAACCTATGGCCAAGGGACCTGGGGGTGGGGAGGGTCTGCGGCCACTTAACTCAGGAAGCACACCACAGAGGACTTCAGTCTCTGACTTTCCACTGTCCCAACAAGCAGCAGTAAAATGTCTGTTGCTTTTCCGTGTTTCTGCATTTATGTGCTTGCCCATTATTCCAGATGAAGCAGTCTGCAACAGACCTTTTGGTCCCCACTAGGAAACAGCCGAATTTAAGGAACCTTACCAATCAGCCCCGCTCAGAGAGCTGGGATCAGAAAATGAAAACCCTTTCTGTGTTTTTACCAATCAGTTCTTCATGTGGAATATTATCTGACCCAACAGCTACTCTCATTTTTTAAAAATCTTTTCCTAGCAGGGAGAAAATTCTTCACAGGCTGAACTACCCACCTTTCTGGTCCCTGTCCAGAGATCTCCCAGGATTTCCGATGCAGCACATTCAGAAAATGATGTGAGGGGGTAGGGGATTGGGTGAAATAGCCCCAAGAGATTAACAGACACAAACTCCCAGTTACAAAATAAGTAATTCAGGAGGATGAAAAGTACAGCATAGGGAATAGAGTCGGTAATACTGACTTTGTATCCTGGCATATGGTAACTAGACTTACGGTGGTGAGCATTTCATAATGTATATGAATGTGCAATCACTGTGGTGTACACCAGAAGCTAATGTAATATTGCATGTCAACCATCCCTCAAGAAAACCAAACAGAAACAAAAAACTGTGACATTTTCTTTTAGGAGGCAGAGACGGCAAGTCCTGAATCCATCCTTGGTCATTTGGCTGGCCTAATGAGCAGGGGCATTTGAAACGACTTTCCTTTCCCTGAGCATGTCTACCCCCAGTCTCTGCACAGATACTGAAAACAAAATAATGAATGTGCAATGATTAAGGAGCATCTGTTTGTCTCTTCGAATCCTCACTGGTCACCTATGGCTTTTCAAGTCTCTCCCTGATGGCCCAGATTACAAATACATACATACATGTAGCCATATGAAAGGCAGCCTTCACTTCCATGCTTGGAAAAGATGAATTCTGAGCATCAGACCAGGCTAATTGTGTGCTCTGTGAAATAAATGACTAGAACATTGCATTTCTTGAACACATACCATGGGCCAGGCAAACTGTCAAAATGTTTCTCTAACATTACCGGATTTGACCCTCACATTTTATTTATCACCATTCCATATATGAGGGAAACTGATTTCAGTGCCTACAGAAAATACGGCAACCCCGTTCAAGATCCGGAGAGTTTCTCAAGGCTCTACCAACTCTCATTGTGGAACAAATGAATGCAAGTGCAGGTCTCATGCAGTGATCCACAAACACTCTAGTAAAATAGTTGCCTCACACAGCACTATATCCATTTGATGTCTTCAATTGCAGATGTCAGTATAGTTTAATACAGTGCCATTAGAATACTTCTCTATGCAGACTGTGCTGTGGCATAAATTAGTTATGCACCTACACTGATGTGGCTTTAAGACAGTTGGGCAAATTAATGGGCAAGAAAGTGTATATTTTTCAGTAAGTTTCTTTGAGATTAACCAAGAACATGGCGGGGGGGGAACAATTGCCCAACCAGATTATGAGTTTTAAATGGAGCTTTTTCAGAGCAGGGACAAAATGAATTAGTACAGGAGCTAACCAGATGGTGGGGGAAAAGACATTGCTTGACTAAGTGGTCTCTTAGGAGAGGTAAGGAAACAGGTTTTCTGAAATACATAAACTAACCCAGCTGTTCCATTTAGGCTCTCCGGCTGCAGTAGAGTATCTGGAGTTGAACTAAATACTGAATATGAAAATCTACCAGCCACATGCTGACAAGTTCTTTTGCTCTAATGTTAAAAAAGTTAGAGGTTAAAAAGTTACTTGAATGCTGTGTATTCGGTTGAATCTCTCTATGGCATCAATGGGAAAGAAACTCGTGATGGAATTAGAGGCTGATTGTAAGATGTTGGACTTTTGCATAGATTAGTGTTCTTCAAACTGTAATGTGCTTACCAGTCAAAGGGTATCTTATTAAAATGTAGATTTTGATCCAGTTAGTCTGGGGTAGAGCTTGAAATTATGCATTTTTAACATATTCCTATGTTCTGCTGATAGCAAGGGTCAGTCTACCTTTCCTTAGGAGTAAGCTAGCTGGGCTGCTAGTTGAGTGAGGGAACCACTTATGTTGGGGGAGGATACTACTGTATATCATGTTGAATGCAAAACCTGGACATGTTTTTTAAAGTTGATGATATGGACTTCATCAAAATCAAAAACTTTTTTGTCCACCAAAAGACACCATGAAGAAAATGACGAGCCTCAGTGTTGGAGAACGTATTTGTGGTAAGTGTATCTGATAAAGGACATGTACGAAGAATGTGTAACGAACTCCTACAACACAATAATAAGAAAACAACCCAATAAAAATGAGCAGAAGACCTTAATAGAGTCTTGACAAAAGAAGATACAAGAATGGCCAATAAGCACGTGAAAATGTGCTCAGTGCCAATAATCAAGAGGCAACCATACCGAGATACCATCTCTTGTGTGCGAGAGACAGCAAACGCTGGGAAGGACAGAGAATAACTGGAATGCTCAGACACTAATGGTGGAGGTGTAAAGACACTAATGGTGGAGGTGTAAAGACTTACAACCACTTCCAAAAAACTGGCAATTTCTTGTGAAGTGAGATATAGATAGATCTTCCCTTTGAGCCAGCAATTCCACTCTTTGGTGTTTACTCAAGAGATGAAAAACATGTCTACAAAGACTTGGACAAGAGCCTTCATAGCAGTCTTATTCACAATAATACAAAGAATGACAAATCCATCAGCAGGAGGACGGGAAACAATTTGTGTTATATGAATCCAATAAAATACTACTCAGCAATAACAAGAGATGAACTATTAATATATGCAACAACACGGACAGATCTAAAAACCATTATGAAAAGTGGAAGAAGTCAAACACAAAACAGTGACTACTTTAGATTTCCGTGTCTATGGAATCTCTTAAAAATAAACTTAATCTGCTGTGACAGATATCAAAGCTGGTTACCCCTGAATGGTGAGAATTGACTTGGAAGGAGTGCATGGGAATGTTGTATATCTTGATTGGCTGGTAGTTACTCAGATGTACACAGTTGTAAAATTCATGAAACTGTGTACTTAATATCTTTGCATTTTATGGAAATTACACCTCAATTTAAAAAACCCATTTTACTTCAGAATAGTTCACAAAATGTTTCAATCATTTTCACAAATGATTGAAATAATGAAGTTCTAAAGCCCTTTCCTTCCAAGTAGAATCAGTAAGAATATTGATACACACATTCTCCCCTTTTAGTGACCATTTTCCCCTCTAATTTCTAATTTCAAAGTCCTGTTGTTAATACAAGAAAATATGGAGCACTGGGTGTGGTGCATAAACACGGAATCTTGGAACACTGAAAAAATAGAATTAAATTCTTAAAAAAGAATTTCTGAAAAGCAGAAAGAAGAGAGAAATTAGTTAATCATTTTTTCCATAGAAAGCCCCTATTAATGTTTTGGTATATGTCCTTCAAAAAATGTTTTATTATTATCATTATTTTTTTAATTTTGAAAACTTTCACTTGTCAGTATTTTTCACTGGAATGGTTTTTAATGGCTAAATAGAATTGGCCAAGGGTTTTGCCAAATAATTGCTACGAAGTCAGCTCACTGGTTGTGGCTCAGGATACCAGATGTGTTCTTCAGACCACTCATTAACTAGACTGACCCCAGCGCGGACCATTGTTGTCATTAGGGCAAATGGCTTTATCAGTAAGGCCTAATTACCACTCAGCACAACAACAATTTTATATGTCATTACGTATGTAACCAATTAATTCTGATGTAAGTTCCATTGATTGCTAACACGCTATGCCCCTGTGCTCAGTTCTGCACTTTGTTCCTTATGTAGCTGGGCCTTTTGACCAACTCCACCTACCCCATACTCCACCTACCCCAATTTTGATGAACCGAGAAATTACAAAGCCCAAGCTCGGTATCCATATTTACAAATCATCTCCATGATTTCCGTGTCTACCCATCACAAACCCATGGGTCTGGATTTAATTTCAAATCAGGGTTGGATGTAGTACATATAACATATTAAGACTATTAATGTACCAAACAAATGAGTGAGAGGAAAGTTTAACAATATGAAACTTAGACAATAGTACTTTCAAAGGGGAACACATGATAGTAATAAGCATTCCAGACATGTGCTGGTTACGTATAATACATAAATGAAAGTTCTTAGCACAGTGCCCTATCCTTAATAGATGCCCAAGAAAGTTTATTAAACCTGAATCTGAACAACTTAGATATTAAGAAATAGGAGCAAAGGAGCACTCTTCTTCTGCTTCCAAATGTGTATTCTCTACCTTTTTGCTACTCAAAGTGTGGTCCAGGGACCAGCCCCATGGGGATCGTCTGAGAACTTGTTAAGTACACATAATTTTAAAAGATATGTTAAATCAGAATCTGTATTTTAACATGAACATTTTCACAAGTGATTAATATACACATTAACATTTGAGAAGCAATTATCTAGACTTAATTAAGTGCAACTAGAAGAAAACAAATTAGGGTGCCTGGGTGGCTCTGTGTGTTAAGCCTCTCTCTGCCTTTGGCTCAGGTCATGATCTCAAGGTCCTGGGACTGAGCCTTGCATCAGGCTCTCTGATCAGCAGGGGACCTGCCTCCCCTTCTCTCTCTGCCTTCCTCTCTGCCTACTTGTGATCTCTATCCGTCAAATAAATAAATAAATAAAATCTTTTAAAAAATTAAGAATTCCTACTCTGGTCCAGCCCAGGAAATGTCTAAATAGGGACCTAACTCATACTGATAAAATCTAGTATTTTGATGGCCTCTGTACTTTATAGAAAACAGACTACTATCATTTTCAGACCCCTTTTCTGAAGAGTAAACATATCTTACAGGTATCCTTTGCTAAGCCTGACTGATTTCTATCCAGATTCTTTGCTTCTCTCTTACCCAGTTAAAGTCAACATTGCCTATTCAAGAACCTCAAATGAGTTTCCTACTGTTGCTTCCTATTGGCCTCAAGTTCTATTACCCAAAATGATTTGATATCATTTCAAACTTGGACATTTTTCTAGGTACTCTTATCTCCAAATTAATATTTTAATAAAAATATTTGTACCAGAGTTTACTGAAAGAGACTCTACCGTTTGTTCATTCATTCAACAAATACCTAGGAAAGATCACTAGCTAGATATACAGAGATGACATTAAAAGACAGGAAATTCACAAGCAAACAGGTCATTTGTAATCCAGTATGGTAAGTGGTATGATGGGGGAGGTGTTAGGTTGGACATATGTTGCCGTATGTTGCCATATGTTGCCAATGCTTGACCTATTTCATATAGTGTGACTTAATATGGGGAGAACCCAGCAATATCTGGGAAGACTTCCATTAAAAGTGATGGGAAATTAAGGGTAGGTAAAAAGCTGGCCACGTGAAAAAGGACAATTAGAAAAATCTCTGCATACAAAGTAGTCTCTATTTAACTATGCCTTTACTTCTTATCTCTAAGCTGATTTCCTGACCATGGATAAAGTCCTCTGTCTCATCACTTTATTTTTTTAATGAGTAGCTTGTGTGCTTTATGACAAAATGTCACCATGTTTTAGAGACCACTTCTTTCCTGTTGATGACAGATATCTAGTCAATTTTTTTAATTGGGTAAATAAATACATGCAGAATTTTGTGTATACAGGTGTATGTTTTAAAGAAGCCTTCAGGAAGCCTTCAGGTTTAAGAGCTGTTTCTAGCTACAGGAAGGAGATATGTTTACACACACACACACACACACACACACACACACACACGGATTGCAAAACCAAAATACTACAAGCTATACTTCCAGTAAAGAGGTTCTCATCAGGGGTAAGAAAAAAAAAAAACTTTGAAAATTTAATGAAAAGCTTGTTTCCCAGTAGGAAATAACTGGTTCCTTTCATGAAAAAGAGGGGAAAATAGATGGCTCACTCTCTACTTTCTTAAGAAATTCTGAGTATCTTTTGAGTGCAGTCAGTACATTTAAATAAAACATTTAAAGAAATATTAAGGGGCACCTGGCTGGCTCAGTGGGTGGCGTGTGCCACTCTTGATCTCAGGGTTGTAATTTCCAGCCCTACATTGGGTGTAGAGATTACTTAAAAATAAAGTCTTTAAGAAATAAAGAAATTTTAAGCACTGAAAAATTAAGTGCAAGTTTACTGAGACTTTAGCCAACATGTAATCTGACAACATACCGTGCACATTCATATGTGTGTGAATGTGACTGTGGGGGAGGGGAAGAGGAGAGAAGGGAGAGGGGAGGAAGTCTGGAGGTTATGTTCATGTTCTAACACTTCTCAGATCTGCTTTTCCCTGCTATGCTCTCTACCATGAATGTATTTCATTCCTGCAGTCATCCAACAAATATGTACTCAGTGGTTACAATATGCCTGTACCATGCTAGGATACAGCCTCTGTTCTCTCAGAGTTTACATTACATCCTAGTTAGGAAGACAGATAATAAACAAATGAATAAACAAAATAAAGAAGTTTAGAAAAAATCAAAAGAAAATGAACAAGTAATTGGAGGGTGTTAACTTGAGAAAGAATGGGTAGGCAAGATGCCTATAAAAAGGTGCCATTTCAACTGAGATCTGAAGAATGAGAATGAGGATATTCTAGGCAGAAAAAACTGCAAACGCACAACTCTTGAGAAGGAAAAAAGTATCAAGTAACATAAAGGAAGTTGCTGGAGCTAGCTCGAGTATAGGCAGCCAGTGGAAAGAGACGGAAGAGATGAGATCAAAGAGGGAGGTGAAGGGCAGATCACATAAAGCTTTGTAAGCAAATATGACAGAAAGCCATGGAAGGGTTTGAGGGAGGGTGACACACTTTGATTTTTGCTTTTAAACTATCACTCTAGCTGCTGGCTGAGGTCTGGTGGTTTAGAATAAGGAGACCCGTTAGTACTGTATGGCAATAATACAGGCAAGACTTTAATATTCTGCTTTTCTACCCAATGTGTACAGAATACCTTTTCATGTCAAACACTGCAAATCTTTACCATTTTGAATGAGGGCACAGCATTCTACTGTATGTCTATAAGAAAATTTAGTCAATTACTTCTCTGTTGTATATATGGGCTATTGCCAATATTTTGCTACTATAACAGGATGAACACCAGTTACATCAATAATTGGGTGATATTATTCTGACTTGAGCTACCAGCTTCACCACATACAATCAGTCTTGGGCATATTCTGTAACATGCCTTATATCAATGGTTGGCAAACTATGGCTTGCAGGCCCAATGTGGCCCCCCCAGTTGTTTTTGTAAACAAAGTTTTGTTTTTTAGAGAGAGAGAGAGAGAGAGTGAATTGGGTGGGGGGGGGTGGAGGGGCAGAAAAAGAGGGAGAGGGAGCATCTTAAGCAGGCTCCATTTCCAGTGCAGAGCCTGATTCAGGCCTCAATCTCATGACCCTGAGATCATGACCTGAAATAGTTTTATTGGAGCACACCAAGGCTCATTTATTTATGCATCATCTATGGCTTCTTGCTCTGCAGTGGCAGAGTTGAGTAATTATAACAGAAGCCATATAGTCAGCAAGAACCTAAAATAATTACTTAATTACCTAAAGTAATTACTAGCTGGTCCTTTTACAGAAAAAGTTTACTGATTCCTACTTTGAAGTATTAACTTATTAGGGTACCTACTGTGTGCCGGCCTCATGATGGACACTGGGTACACAGAGATGAATGAGACACTTTCTTTCCTTCCTCTGGGATAACTGCCCAATTATCCAGACCTTGAGAAGATCTCCTAGCTCCCTTCTCCATGCCTGTTTGATGTTAGTGAGGATATAGAAAACTTGAACATGATCAAATAACTTGACCTTGCTCAGGGAGTAGTCTACCCTGTTAATCACACTCTGCCTTATGATATGTTCACTTGGGTACGTTTTTTAACTCCTACCCCTGTATTGAAGCTTCTTAAGAGAAAGGCTGGTACCATCTACATAAAGGAGTTATGTAGTCTGTATGTGGTCTGTAGTTTCCTTTTCTTATAATGTCTTTATCTGGTTTTGTTATCAGGGTAATTCTGGCCTCATAAAATGAGTTGGGAAGTGTTCTGTCCTATATTTTCTGAAAGAATTTGTGCAATTGGTATTATATCTTCCTTAGATATTTGATGTAATTCATCAATGAAACCAAATGGGCAATCGTTCCTTTGTTGGAAGGGTTTAAATGAAAACTTCAATTTCTTTAATGGATATAATGATATTCAGATTTTCTATTCCTTCTTGTGTCAGATTTGGTAGTGTGTATCTTTTTCATTTGAGTTTAAATTATTGGTGTATATTCATCCCTATTATACTTTTGTTTTCCTTTTATTATGTGTAGGGTTTCTAGTCAGTCTCTACGTTCATTCCTGATAATGGGAATTTGTGGTCCCTCTCTTTCTTTTCTAAATTAGTCTGACTAAAAAAAATGAATTAAAAAATAAATCAGTCTGACTAGAGGCTTATCACTT
Source organism: Mustela nigripes (assembly GCF_022355385.1). Classification (NCBI taxonomy): domain Eukaryota; kingdom Metazoa; phylum Chordata; class Mammalia; order Carnivora; family Mustelidae; genus Mustela; species Mustela nigripes. The sequence continues at coordinate 13,753,088 of NC_081575.1, forward strand.
TTATTGATCTCTTCAAAGAAACAACTTTTGGTTTCATTAATTTTATTTTTTTCTTATTATGTTGTGTTAGTCACCATACTAGTTTCATTAATTTTCTCCATTATTTGTCTTTCTATGTCATTGCCTTCTCCCTTGTCCTTATTATTTCCTTCCTACTTCTTACCTTGGTAACTACTTTTTTAGTTTCTTAAGATGGAAGCTGATCACTGATTTTGAAAATTTATTGTTTTTTAAAGTATGCATTCAGTGCTGTAAGTTTCTTCTGGGCACTGCTTTAATTGGTTCCCACAAATAATGACATATTGTGTCTTTATTTTCATTCAATTCAAACACTTTTTAATTCCCCTTGTGATTTCTTTGACTCATGGTTGTTTAGAAGTGTGTTGTTTCCAAATATTTGAATATTAGTAATCTTCAGTAAGTTTTTATTGATTTCTAATTTAATATTGTTATGGGCAGAAAACATACCCTATGTTGTTTCAAATTTTAAAAGGAAGTTATTTATTTATTTATTTATTTATTTGACCGAGAGAGACAGTGAGAGAGGGAATACAAGCAGGGAAGTGGGAGGGGGAGAAGCAGGCTTCCCACACAACAGGGAATGTGATGCAGCTCAATCATGACCTGAACCAGAGGCAGATGCTTAATGACTGAGCCACCTAGATGCCTTCAAATTTTAAAATTTATTTATACTTGTTTCGTGACCTAGAGTATGGTCTACTGATGAACGTCCCATGTGCCTTGGAAGGAATGTGTATGCTGCTGCTAATGGATATAATAGCCTATACCTTTGTGCAAGTTCAAGTTGGTTGATGGTGTTCATGTTTTCTATATTCTCATTGATTTCCTTCTACTTGTTTTAGCCAGTTATTGAGAGAGCAATGTTAAAATCTCCAACTAAGATTATGTTCTTGTCTAATTCTCATTTCTGTGACGTTTCCTATGTAATGAGATGCATAAACACTTATGACTGTTATATCTTCCTGAATACTTGATCCTTTTATCATTATAAAATGTCCCTGTTTATCACTGGCAAAGTTCCTTGTTCTGAAGTCTACTTTTCTGGATGATAAATAGATACTTGAGCTTTCTTAAGTGATTAATATTTATATGGCATATCTTTTTCCATTTTTTTTTTTTACTTTTAATCTGTGTGGACATATCATTCTGTGTCTCCTATAGAGAACATACGATTGAGTCTGCCTTTTTTTAAAATTTGTTTTTTATATTCAGCATAACAGTATTCATTATTTTTGCACCACATCCAGTGCGCCATGCCATCCGTGCCCTCTATAATACTCACCACCTGGTTCCCCGACCTCCCACCCCCCGCCCCTTCAAACCCCTCAGATTGTTTTTCAGAGTCCATAGTCTCTCAC
>NC_081575.1:13754566-13780098 GCF_022355385.1 Mustela nigripes
ACCCCCCGCCCCTTCAAACCCCTCAGATTGTTTTTCAGAGTCCATAGTCTCTCATGCTTCACCTCCCCTTCCAATTTCCCCCAACTCCCTTCTCCTCTCTAACTCCCCATGTGCTCCATGTTATTTGTTATGCTCCGCAAATAAGTGAAACCATATGATAATTGACTCTCTCTGCTTGACTTATTCCACTCAGCATAAGAGTCTGCCTTTTTTTATTAGTTTGACAAAGTTTGCTTTTTAACTGGTATGTTTAGACTATTTAAATTTGATATAATTATCTGTATGGTTGGGTTTAAATTTAGCATATCAATATTTTTTTCTATTTACCTTAGCTGTTTATGCCCTCTCGTTCCCTCTTTTCCTGCTTTCTTTTGAATTGAAATTTTTGTTTTTGAATTTTGTGGGGTTTTTCTTTTTTGGTTTTTGTCTTTTTTTTTTCCTCCCATGTTTTTTCTCCCGTGTTGGCTTATTAGTTCTATTTCTTCTTTCTCTTTTTAATTGTTGCTCTGGAGCCTGCAATATGCATCTTTAACTTGCTACCATCTACTTTGAATATTAATATATCACTTCATGTATAATGTAGGAACCTTGCAAGATCCTTCCCTAACTTTATGCCATTGTTTTCATACATTTTATTTCTACACAAGTTACCTAAACCACAATACATTGCTATTTAATTTTTTTAAACACTCATGTATTTTTTTAATAATGAGAAGTTTCACAATTTCCCACATTCTCTTTATTTCTTTATGTAGATCTGAGTTTGCACAGGTGTTGTGTTGGTTCAGCCCGAAGAATGCTTCTTGTAGTCAATTCTCTCAGTTTGTTGTTTGCCTGGGGAAAAAAAAAACAGTCTACATTGACAGGTTGTATTTTTTTTCTTTCAACATTGTTTCTGATGGAGAATCAGTGTTTATTTTTATCTTCATTTTTTACATGTAATGTTTACTTTTTAAACTGTTTGTAACATTTTCTTTTTATTGCTAGTTGTGATGTGTCTTGGTGTGGTTTACTTCGTGTTTTTTTTCTGCCTGTGCTAGGTAAAACTTCCTATATCTGTACGTTTATATTCTTCATCAAGTTTGGAAAATATTTGGCCTTCATTTCTTCAAATGATTTTCTGTACTCTCCTTCCCCTTCTGGAAACGTAATTATATATTTTCTTTATCTCTTGATATTATCCCACAGATCACTCAAGTTCTGATCTTTTCAGACTTTTTTCTCTATGCTTCAGTTTATATAGTTTCCACTGCTACATCTTCAAGTTCACTGAGATTTTCTTCTGCAGTGCTTCATGTGCTCCTAAAATTATCCAGTGAATATTTCATTACAGTTATTGTATTTTTCAACTCTCAAAATTCCGTTTAGTTCCGTTATAGAGATTTGATCTCTTCTCATTATATGTTTTCCTTTACATTCTTTAGTATATTTATAATACTCATTTTAAACTCTTTGTATGCTAATTGCATCTCCTATTTCTGAGTCTAGTTTTTTGGACTAACTTTTCCCCTGGTTATACACCACATTTTTCTGATTCTTTGAAGGCCTATAAATTTTTTTTGGTTGATGGATATTATAAAAGTTACCTTATTGAGTGTCCACATTTCATTATCTTCCTTTAGTGAGGAACTTGTTTTGACAGGCAATGATTTTGCTCATAGATCAGCCTGATCATTTTATGGCTTTAAAAAAACCTTTTTTTTAATTAAATTTATTTATTTTCAGCATAATAGTATTCATTATTTTTGCACCACACCCAGTGCTCCATGCAATCCGTACCCTCTCCAATACCCACCACCTGGTTCCCCCAACCTCCCACCCCCCGCCCCTTCAAAACCCTCAGATTGTTTTTCAGAGTCCATAGTCTCTCATGGTTCACCTCCCCTTCCAATTTCCCTCAACTCCCTTCTCTCTAACTCCCCTTGTCCTCCATGCTATTTGTTATGCTCCACAAATAAGTGAAACCATATGATAATTGACTCTCTGCTTGACTTATTTCACTCAGCATCATCTCTTCCAGTCCGGTCCATGTTGCTACAAAAGTTGGGTATTCATCCTTTCTGATGGAGGCATAATACTCCATAGTGTATATGAACCACATTTTCCTTATCCATTCGTCCATTGAAGGGCATCTTGGTTCTTTCCATAGTTTGGCTTTGTTAAGTGGAGTCTAGAATGGTTTTAATTCTGGGAATATTTTAGTTCTGCCACTAAGGTGTGATCGTTTTGGAGGTGAATTCACTTGCCTAAGGGCATGCTGAGCCAAGGCTAAAGCTTGGGTGTGCCTTGATTGGAGCCTGTGCTCCTAACTAATATGATGGCCAGAAATAATGCTACTGAAGGGCACAGTTCATGGCACTGGCAATGATTTCTACTGGAGATCAGAGGGGCCATCAGCGTGAGCTGGGTTGGTCAGAGACCTTTCTAGGCAGGAGGTACTTGATCTGGCCCCGGAGGGTAGCTAGAATTCAAACAGGCAGAGAAGATAGTACAGGGTTTTTTAGGCAGGGAAAATTCCAGAGGCACAGCTGTAGAAATGGCAATGCTCAAGGCAGGACTGTTCCTGTGACAGTGAATAATCCAGCTGGGCTGGGCTGTGTAGACTAGAAATAAGGCAAAACAGCAATAATGAGGGCCAATTTTGTCACTCCTCAGTGATGAAAATTGGGGCATGGACAGCTTTGGGAAGCTTTATGCCACTTTAAGATCTACCTGGATCCACATGGTGGCTCCACAAAGCTTTACTGAGCAAATTTGAGCAATGCAGAGCCACCCAGCCTATTAACTGAACTGGGGTGACATTCAAGGGCTAATGAGAAACACATAATGTACCATTTCTAGTCCAGCTTTTTGTAAAGTAATAAATTGCTTTGAAAATACAGTACTTATGCAAATGTGGTATTACTATCAGTTACCACATTTGCATAGCCATCTGCTACATTTTCAGAGCTAAGCTCGGAAATCTTTCCACTCCAAGACTCTAGATAAGGCCTTGCAATACCTATCAGGTTACGTGCCACCTACAGGCTTTGAGGATGGCCAGAAATCCATCCTATGACAAATGAAACAAAAAACATCTGGACAAAATGATTATTAATAGATATTTAATTAATTAACGTAATCTCGGGCTTAGACTTTGTGCACAATTTCTACCCAGCCATATGCTAAATGTGCACTAACATAGCCTGGGAACTTCCTCTGGCTGTCATATACTCAGAGCCTAGCAAGGTGCAAACAGAGATTCACTCACTTATTAATTCAATCAATCAACCAACAACAAACATTCACGGAGTATCTATTATGTGTCAGGCACACTTCTAGGAGTGGATATATAGATGTGAACAAGACAGACAAAAATCCCTGTCTTCATAGATCTTACATTCTAGTGGGGGAAATAGAAACAAATTGTTCTAAAATATGTCAGACAGTGATGGTGAATAAAGAAAGAGAAAGCAGGACAGAGGGATAGAGTGTGACCGGAGTGGTACTCCAGATAGACTAGGCAAGGAAAGGTTTTCTGATTAAGTGATATTTAAGTGGGCCTGAAGGAAGTCAGAGAATGACCCGTGCATGTGTCTGGGGGAGAGAGCTCCAGGCATGGGGAACAGTAAGTGAAAGTGTCTGAAGGAGAAGCTTGCCTGGCACATTCAACAAAGAGCCAGAAGACGATGTGTTTGGAACATAGTGAACAAGGAGGAAAGTGGCAGGAGCCCAGGTTAGAGAGCAGGCAGCCGTCTAATCCTATAGATGGTAAAAAGTTGTCCTTTGCTCAAAGTGACAGAAGACGACACCGAAGGGTTTGAGAAATGGAATAAAATGTTACATCAGAGGTTCAGATTTAACTTTCTGGAATAGGGTATTTTTAAAAGTTCCTCAAATGATTCTACTGTGCATTGTGGTTGAGAATCATTGCTTAGCAGGATCACTTTGTCTTCATTTTGAGAACAGATTTTGGGCAGAGGGAGCAAGGATGCAGCAGGAACACCAGTTAGGACGCTATTACAATAATCCCGGCAGAAGCTGATGATGGCTTGGGTTGGGGTGATTTGAGAACAGAGGATCATGAGTGGCTCTGAGCATCCCTGCCAACATCTTGGCTGCTCTGTCCCTTCAGCCTTTCTTCTTTCTCTATAGCTATACCAACTGACTCCACCCCCATGAAGACTCGGAAAATCATTTCTACACAGTATGTGGGACTTTGGGAGTCTTCGTTAAATGGTTAAACATTTCAGCGACCTCAGCATAAAATCATTCTCTAATACATTGTAGAAACTGAGCTTTCTTATGGCTTTGCCTCCCAATCCAGATTCTGTGATCAAACACTTGGTCTGCCTGGTATATGGTTACCCAGTTTCTTCAGCTCCAGGTCCATCCTTGCCCGACCTTCTTCCAAAGTCTAATTTTATTAATAGGCACTATTTACTGAGCACTCACTCAGGGCTATGTACTGTTCTAAGTACCTTAGAGTAAAAATTCAATCCTCCCTAGGAGGTGAGTGCTGTAAACAGGTGTAAACCTGTTCTGCAGATAATATAACTGGAAACCAGAGAGCTAAGTAACTTGCTCAAAGCTACACTATAAGTGTGAAGGCCAGTATTTAAACCTAGGTTTGTATGACTCCAAAGTCTGTATGCTTCTATCACATAAGCATCTGCCATTCTAGAACCCAGTTTTTACGCCAGACCTGAAACCTGTTGACAAACACCTTGACCTTACTCCCTAGATCTCTGCCCCCTATCTGTCCTCCACATGGGCACTTTTCCTTTGCTTCCACTGCTCTGAATTCCAAGCTTTTTTGATGCATTCAGACTTTACTGCTCCAGCTTCAAAGAAGTGGCTGTATCTGGTTTCTAGGTTGTCCTTCAAGGTCGGGGTAACTCTACATCTCCAGGAAGTTTCCCTTCTTCCAGAACACTGAAGTTTGTGTGTGTGTGTATCAGCTGGATCTCTTCATTCCTTGTAATGACATCTCCTCTTGCCCCTCTGGGGAGTTCAGTCTGCTCTTACTGAAGCCAAAGAACTCTTTCAGAAGGGACGGTGCCTCTTCCTCTTACTGGTGTTCTAATTTGCACCCTGGAGAATGTGAACTTCTAAAAGCCTTGGTAAAGCCAAAACTCTTGTCAGCACCTGAAATATTTCAACATCTCTGACAAATGGAAGCAATGCTCTAAACCCAAGGTTTACTCTTTTTCTCCCAGAGTTTGTGTGTGGGTATGTATGTGTGTGTATATAAATGTGTGTACATATATGTATATATATAAATGTGTATATATGTATATATAAATGTGTGTGCACATATATACGTATATATATAAATATGTATGTATATACACACATATGTATATATAATGTATATCCTTCTCTCTATATATGCATACATATATATAATGTATATTCTTGTACAAGCCTTTACACCTGCATGTCTTCATATTAACAATGCACAATGCATTATATGGTGGATTATCCGTTTGTAGCTGATAAAATGCATTTGACGAGGTACCTCCTTAACATCTTCCAAGTGCCTAGGTGTGGAACAATGACCTTGGGTGGCTCCAGAACTAGTTGAGTTTATGACAATAGAGAATGTTGGAGTATGCAAGCTGAGCACCACCAAATGATTTATTAAAAACTGACCCGGAGACAAATTAAAAATTGTTAATATAAAATAGGAGCAAAGAAAAGTGATTGGAATATAAACTATAAAGAAGAACTGGGAGAGGACTTTATTTGTGTCTGATATGCAGCATTAAAATGCAATGAATTTTGTAAAGCCTGGAGTTTACTGCAGCTTTAACTATACAGAGAAATAATTTAACTTCTTGTGCCTTGTGCCAAAAAAAAAAAAGAAAGAAAGAAAGAAAGAAAGAAAGAAAAGAGCGCTCAGATTGAAGGGTCATCATGATGTTTGCTCAAAAAGCTGCTTTATTTTCAGAGTACAGGTCTTTTGTTTCTTTGGTTAAGTTTATTCTTAGATATTTTATTATTTTTGGTGCAATTATAAGTGGGATTGTTTTAATTTCTCTTTATACTGCTTCACTATTGGTGTATAGAAATGCAATGGATTTCTGTAACATTGATTTTGCATCCTATAACCTCACTGAATTCATTTCTTAGTTCTAGTAGTTTTTTTTGGTGGAGTCTAGGGTTTTCTATATATAATATCATGGCATCTGCAAATACATCCAAATAAAAAGCTTCTGCATGGGGCGCCTGGGTGGCTCAGTGGGTTGAGGCCTTTGCCTTCAGCTCAGGTCGTGGTCCCAGGGTCCCCGGGTCCTGGGATTGAGCCGCACATCGGGCTCTCTGCTCAGCAGGGAGCCTGCTTCCTTTCTTCTCTCTCTGCCTGACTCTCTGCCTACTTGTGATCTCTGTCTGTCAAATGGATGAATAAAATCTTTTTTTTTTAAAAAAAGCTTCTGCACAACAAAGGAAACAAACAACAAAACTAAAAGGCAACCTATGTAATGGGAGAAGATATTTGCAAATGACATATCTGATAAAGGGTTAGTATCCAATATATAAAGAGTTCCTACAACTCAACACCAAAAAAACCCCAAAAATTCAATTAAAAAAATGGGCAGAAGACATGAACAGACATATCTCCAAGGAAGATGTACATATGCCTAATGGACACATGAATAGATGCTCAATATCACCCATCATCAGGGAAATGCAAGTCAAAACCACAATGAGATGTCACCTCATACCTGTCACAATGGCTGACATCAAAAACACAAGAAACAACAAGTGTTGTTGAGGATGTGGAGAAAAAGGAACCCTCTTGCACTGCTGGTGAGAATGCAAACTGGTGCAGCCACTGTGGAAAACAGTAAGGATGTTCCTTAAAAAAATTCAAAATAGAATTATCATATGATCCTGTAATTCCACTACTGGGCATTTACCCAAAGAATATGAAAATACTAAATTTTTTTTTGTTTTACTAGTGTGAAGACATGATGTTAATCTCTATTTTTCTTTAAAGATTTTATTTATTTACTTGTCAGACAGAGAGAGAGAGAGAGACAGCAAGCACAAAAGCAGAGGGAGAGGGAGGCAGAAACAGCTCCCCACTGAGCAAGGAGCCTAATGCAGGACTCAATTCCAGGACCCTGGGATTATGACCTGAGCCAAAGGCAGATGCTTAACCAACTGAGCCACTCAGGCATCCCATGAAAACACTGATTTGTAAAGACATATGTACCTCTATGTTTGCTACAGTATTATTTACAGTAGCCAAATTATGGAAGCAGCCTAAGTGTCCATAGATGGATAAATGGATAAAGAAGATACGGGGTGGGGGTGGGGGTGGGGAATACTATTCAGCCACAAAAAGATGAAATCTTATCATTTGTAACTACATGGACTGATCTCTGGAGTATAAAGCTAAGTGAAGTCAGTCATTCAGAGAAAGACAAATACCATATGATTTCATTCATATGTGGAATTTAAGAAACAAAACAAAGAAAGAAAGAAAAAAAGAGAGATAAACCAAGAAACAGACTCTTAACCACAGAGAACAAACTGAGGATTTCCAGAGGGGAGGTGAGTGGGGGCTGGGTGAAATCAGCGACGGGGACTAAGGAGCACACTTGTGATGGGCACCAGATGATGTATGGAAGTGTGGAATCACTGTATTGTACACCTGAAACTAGTAGAACACTGTACATTTGCTGGAATTCTAAAAAAAAAAAAAAAAAAAAAAAAAAAAAAGCTGCTTTGTGCTTTTTGTTCACAAGTAATGGTTTATTTTCTAATATTTTTAGTCAAAACTTCATCTATGTGTCATGGGCCTGATAAAAGCCTTCAAGGATCACGTGCAGTCTGTCACTGCAGAGGGCAGTCATCTGAGGTGACACCTGAGGAGCCAGGGCTGGCCTTGGCCGGCTCCAGCGGCAAGTAACAGAGATGTGTGGAGGTGGGTTCGGAACCGGGTACCTCTCACGTTCCCTTTGTAATTCAAGGAAACTGAATTTATTGGTTAAGGGCTTTTCCCTCTTCTGCTCTTCCCAGAAAACAATCTTGCAACAAGCACTTGGCAAGCCTGAACCTGTGGCCAGGCCAAGTGTAATAATTTTGTATCTGGCTGTTTTCTTTCTGTCTCATACTGGAAGATTCTTTTGTCATCATACCCCAGTAACATTGGAGATCCTAGAGGATCCTTTCCCCTAGCGTGGTAAGCTTCATGGTTGCTTTCTTCCTATTTTCCATCACTCCCTGTCTTCCATACCCAAACCAGCAGCTGATGTGTGCTTAGCAGATGCAAATTCACTTCAGTATTGACCTGATGTAAACAACGCTGAAAAGAGCTAGCTTCTAACTAAAATGATATTTATAGGAGCCACAGAGAGATGACAGTGCATTCCTGGCTTCTCTGGGACGTGGATTAGCATGATGTTTTAACAGGTTTGAGAATCAGACAGATCTATGTTCTCTTAGGAACTGTACTATTTTTTTCCAGTTTTAGTGAGAAATAGTTGACATACATCATTGTATAAATTTAAGTTGTACATCGTGGTGATTTGATTTACATATATTGTGAAATGATGACCACGATAGGTTCGGTTAACATCTATCATCTCCTATAGATGATATAAAACAAAAAATGCCTCCTTATGAGAACTCAGGATCTCCTTTCCTAGCGATTTCCTTTTCATACAGCAGTGGTAACTACAGTCATCATGATGTACACTATATCGCTTGTACTTATTTATAACTGCAAGTTTGGAACTGTACTATTTTACAGCCAATTTACTCTGTAGAACTGTTGTAAGGATTAAATTAGGTGATACATGTTAAATGTTCAGTACAGTACCTAGAATAGTAATAATAGCAATTAACAATCCTGGATCATGCCACGAAGGGCAGCCTCAGGAAGACTTTGCAGCACTGAGCACCAACTGTATGATAAACAGAGCACACTCTGTTCTTCGCAGACTGCCGGGGGGTCACACTTGCACACATGTATCTGGAATATAAGATAGATATTGGCCAATATGAGATATGAGGAAAACACAGAACAAGCTGAGAAGGGAAGGGAAGGGAAGGGGAGGAGAGGGGAGGAGAGGGGAGGGAAGAGGTAAGAAAAGAAGAAATGGGATGAGAAGAATAAAGGCACTCACCAGAGAAAATTTCATGCAAGAGGCATTTGGAAGAAAGGGAGAGATCTTATGAATAAAGAAGGGGTAGAATGGCTCTAGACTGTATCATTGTATCATTGTTATAGCCCCCTCATAGTGTTGGCACGTAGTAGTGGCAGAGTCAGCATTTGGGGAAGGAATGAAAAGATGTGCAGGGCTTTACAAGTGGGAAGAAGAGATTTGCAGGACATGAACGGTTACTCTGGGTAGGTAAAGTGATGAGATGTGTTCCTGTGAGCACAGCTCCATCTCCTCTGCCCAGGCATTCAGAGTCTGCAGTCCTCCCCAACTAGGACATTCCAGGACATTCTAGGACATTCCCTTCTCATGGGGCTTCATTCACTTTGATACTCCTCAGGATCCTGCTTTTAGAAATATAGTAGCCTGAATAATGGTCATCAATGGTTTAAATATTATCTTTGTTTCCCAAAGGTCCTGGGCTTTTCCCTGGCAGTATTTTGTAAGGCTCCAGCACATGTTCTGAGGTCAAGGCTATGTCCATATGCTTAAGCATTTTCTGTTTAAGAACAAACAATGTCATGAAATTCAAATAACCAGGTCTCTTTTCTCTACCAAATGCCCAATCATGACATTTGTCTGCATTTGTTGTTTGCTCCTCTTGTTAGAATTGAAGGACTTTGAAAATGGCCTAGAGATCATGTAGCTTTCAAACATACCTTCTTCATTTTACAAAGAAAGAAACTGAGGCTCAAAGAAGTAAAAGACCGTTTGCCCAAAGTCATGTATCAAGTTACAGTAGGACTGCAGCTAGTACCCATATATCCGCCTTCTTCTTCTTCTTTTTTTTGGGGGGGGGGGGGGGTTCTTATATCATGTAATTGGAGTTACTAACCTTTGTTTCATTCCTGTCATGAGAATCCCTACTTCTCTCAACCGAATTCTCACCTCTACCATGGGGACATATGCAGGGAATGCCATCCCTAAAACATAGGTGATGTTATCTGACATTTAACTTTCCAGTCTGAGAATACTAATATCCCCCAGAGTGTGGCTACTTGGGGAATGTGAATGATCATTTAAAACTCCCTGCTTGCCTGGAGGGCTTCAGACCATTCTTCTCTAGAGAAAATTAGTGTAGATAACAAAATTCTACATACCCGGGTTCAAGTTTTAACTGGGGAACATAATCTCTAAATGACCTAAGGCAAGTTTAGCTGACTTCTGGATGCCTCAGTTTCCTTATCCATAAAATGGGGATGATGAAAATTTATTCAAAGGGTTGTCTTCAGAATTAAATATAATAATGCATGTAGAGAGTTTAACAGATGGAGAGGAAGGCTCATCTGTACCTGATGTAGACAATTTAGATGATGAGATTTGGATCTTTTAGCTGATGAGATTTAAATGAGATTTTGGATTTGAGCTGATGAGATGATCAGATTTAGATTTAGACGGTGTGACTTTGGACTTTGAGCTGTTGCTATAATGGGATGAGACTCTGGAGAACACTGTGAATGTATTTCACACTTAGAAGGGTTGTGAGTCATTGGAGGGCAGAGGGCAGGCTATGGTCAGCAAAATTCTAAAATGGCCTCCAATGTTCCCATCCCCTTGGTACAATCCCTTCTCCTGCATGTGGGAGAATCTGTGAATATGATGCATCTCGCATCTGTGATTACATTATGTTGTGTGGTAAAGATGAAGGGGCTTTGCAGATATAATTAGGATCTCTAATCAATTTGACTTTGAGTTAATCAAAAGGAGATTATTCTAGGTAGATCTGATATAATCAGGAAAGCCTTTTAAAGGAGAATATAGAGATCAGAGACAGAAGTCCCTCTCCTGCTGGCCTTGACAACAAGCAAGCTGTAAGGAGGTGAACTCTGCCAACAACCACATATAGGCTTGGAAGAGGACTCCAAGGCTCAGATTAGACTACAGCCCTGGTGACACCGACTGTAGGTTGAGACGCAACCCATAGACTCAGCTCATAGAACTGAGAGATAACAAAAGGGTATTGTTTTTAAGCAACTAAGTTTGTGGTAGTCTATTATATATCATAGGTGCTTAATAAATAACAGTTTCCTTCTACCACTTATTGACATCTGAGTGCTTGACACTTATTACTTCTATATTCTATGTCATGGATTTCTTTTTCTTGGCTCCCATAATGCTCATCTCAAAATGACTTTTTTGTTAAGTGTTCGTGGTGTCCACATACCCAACCCTGCCCTGTCTAAACTCTACCTGGAGGTCGTAGCATTCCCCTTGCTTCTCTGTCCCTGTAGCTACACCTATTACAGGGGCTGGTGCTACTTATCCTTGAAAGACTCTTCTCCACATTTCTTGGTTGGCAGTCTTTGGTGAGTCCTCAGAGTCCCTTTGGCTGTTCCAGCATTAGGCAGCTCCAACTAAATGCCTTGGGGACCAGATGTCCTCCACTCAGGGACTTGTAGCTGCCATTGTTGACAGTTTCTTAATGGGCTTGTCATGGAGGAGTGACAGCTCCTGAGGGTGCTGTCCTATTACTTCAATGCCAACTCCCTGGCACCTCACAGTAATTAGTCTTCCAAATGGTCCTCATGCTTTTGGCTATGCCAGTTAGGCACGGGAGTACTCGGCTTGATCTCAAGCCTATGGGTAAAATCTAGGGCACATCTGTGGGTGTGTTGGGTCATGGACTCCCCTTTGCATCTTTGGGGGCCTGCATAGCCTTGGACCTAAGCTGACAGTTGGATCTTTTCCTCCAATGTGGGAGGCACCATAGACTATGAAGAGTACTATCTCCGTGGCTGGACTCACAACTCCCTGAAGCAGGCTTATTACTGCACGTGAAGAAACTGAGGCTCACTGGGGCTGACTGACTTGCTCAAGAGCCAGAGCCAGGTCAATCAGACCCTAAACCCCATGTCCTTAACTGTTCATCATATTGTACAACCTGCACTCTTAGGTTATGGAAAACTTCAGCTCAGGCATTTGGAGACTTAGTTTCTGGTCCTGCTAGTGCCATTCACTTAATGTGTACATTCAGCAAGCCCTGTTTGTTCCTCTGTGAATCTCAATTTTCCCATCAATAAAATGGGGGAAGGAAAGGGTACTATTATGTGAAATGACCTTTTCAGTTTTGCCTTTCATAGACTTTATGAAATATACATTAGGGCCTGGAGTTTACCTGACTATATTGGAACATCATGCTTTGCCACTATAACTGTTCAGGGACGCAGGGCCACTACTAATTTTAATTGATAGAATATGCTAATGAGAATGATAATTGATGGTTTATGTCAGATTGTGATGTATCATTTCTTGTTCAATCAATACATATTTGCTTAATGCCTGTTCTGTCCAAAACAATGGATTACATGCTGTAGGGAATTCAGAGAAGTAGGAGAAATATCACCTGCCCTCCTGGAACTTAGTACTAATCAAGGATGTGGGAAGACACATTGTATAAGAAACACAGGGTACATAATAAGGTAACCAGCTGGGGTAGTTGCCTTGAGATATCCAAGATCTGTATTCCAGACTGACCTTTGAGTCATCTACTCACTGTGTCACCACTGCAGGATACTTCTCCTCACTGGGTCTCACATTTCCAAACAGTGAGAAGGTTGGGCCAGAGAAGATTTGAGGGAATTTTCAGTGTCAGCATTACGATATTCTATACGATGAGATAATCTTTAGTGGAGACGAATGGCAAAGGCTTCTTCAGTACTGGATTCCCAGAATCATTCCTGGGAAGAAGGGTGGATGGAACAAGGAGAGCCAAACTGGGCCCCAATAGATGGAAAGAATATTAGTAAATGATAAGAATAAGTGAAAGAATTGCATTTCAGGTTAGACAAACACGAGTAGAGGGCTGGCGAATGGACTCTGAGACTGAGTTTGAGGGCTGGCAGGACACCCATACAAAAGTAATCCAAAGTGCTGAGCTGAAGGTCCTGAGTGAGGTCTGTCCTGGAGTTGAAGAAGTAAAGTTTGTTAATAGAGAAATGATGACTAAAACAGTGGGAATAGCTAAAATATTTGAGAGAGAGGACTGAAGACAGATGAGCAGGGAACTATCAAATTGAAGGGCAGAGAGACTATTTTACTCCTGCTGGGTCTTCAGTTCTTCCACACACACCCTATCCCTCTCTCTGCTCTCCTTTTTACCCTCTGCTCACAAACACGCCCCAAGCATCTCCATTTTTGAGGTAACGTTGCTTTGGACCCTCTTTCCACGTCCTTCCCCTTTCCCCTAGGTGCCTTTCCTCAGCATCCCCATGTGTTACATACTCCTCATTCCTCTTCATTATGGACTTCTGACCTAAGCAACTTCTAGAAACAAAATCACTGAAATCCTCAATGATCTCACATCACCAAATTCAGTATGATTTTTCTTATTTTCTTCTTCCTTAAGCTCTGGGATAGTTTGGTGCTGTTGATCGCCTGCTCTTTGTTAAACCCCTGTTTCTTTGTATCTTGATTTCTTCTATTCTTCTCAAGACTACTTAAAAGAATGTGCAGATGTTGAGTGAGAAAGAGAGGTGGTAATGAGGAGACATAACCATCTAAAGAAATTGCAGATCTAAACGGGGATAGAAGAAAGATCTTTATTTTTAATATATTTACAATAGTAGCCTTGAGAAATACGGCAGTGAGCTTTGTGCCTGACTGACCCTAGCAATATGTGGACACGACCTTGATGGACATAATCAACTCTTTCTTCTGTTTTTGTTTTTTGGGTTTTTTTTTTAACCTCTAACAAATTATGAGGGACTTCTTTCCCTTCTTTCTCTTCCTTCCCTTCTTCTGTCTTTCAACTTGACAGGCATAAAGACGTAAAATGACAGGCAAGAAACATGAATAATCTCTGAGGGATGAAAAGGTTCCCTCAGAAATGTTTACACTGATCCTTAGAAGTCTGTGTTATTTAGTGAGTGCACCATTCTCTTCTACAGCTTACTTTTGCCTGCTTTTTAAGAAGATATGCTAAAGAAAAGAGTCATCAGGTACCCCAATTTTCTCATAACCAGAGGAACAAGGGCATGGAGATAGAGGACTACCATTGGACAAATAAGAGACATCTTCTGAGAAGACGTGAGTAGAGGTGCAGATACAAATTTATAAGAGTAAGGGCAGGAAGTTGAGAGTACTGTGTCTCAGAAAGGCTTTATTTGCTTAAAGGAAAAGGCAGTGCCACATGTTAAGACATACTGAGGCAGGGATGGGGCTTTTGGTTCAATATGGTAGTCTGGGATCGGGAAATCCCCTGAAAATTATAGTAAAGCTATTGATAATTCAATAGGTATGAATGTCCAACAATAAGAGGACTAGCAGAGGGACCATCACTGAATGAGGAATAGCAGCAAATATCTAGAGGACAGACAACAGATAGAAAAGAGGTGTGGGACAGAGATAAATACAGCTGAGAATTAGTTCAGAGGCAGCTGCAGCTTAGGAGGAAACTGAGTTTCCTGCTGGGTCCACAGTAAGGCTCTGAACTGGGAGATGCCAGGGGACCTATGCCTCATAACAATTCTCTGTTCACTTCCCAAAGGCGAAGCAAACCAGCCGGTGATAAGCCATGAATCCCAAATGCCTAGAGTTTCCAGTCAGCTTTCCTATGAATGGAAAACCAAAGGTCACTGGTACACAATATGAGTGAGAAAAAAACAAGATAAGTAGATCAAAAACAAAAAGACCAGTAAACAGATCATTCAGGAAACAAAATATTATGGTCAAAGAAATGGTCAAAGAAAAAGCACTCCACAAAAGAAAATAATTGTTAAAATATTGGTTTTTAAGGAGGGCACATATTGCATGGAGCACTGGGTATAGTACATAAACAATGAATCTTGGAACACTGAAAGAAATATTAAACTACTAAAAAAATACTGTGTTTAACAGAAGGATTAGAAGATAAAGTTGATATAATTTCCAAGAAAGCTGAATGCAAAACAACAAAGAGGGTCGTAACAACATTCACTACCAGCACCCAATTCTACAGATGAGACAAAGGAAATGTGGCGAGGCCCCAGGTCACATGGCTACAAAGTGGTACGACTAGGATTGGAATCCAGACAGTCTGACTCTATGCTAGCCTTCTATTGCTGCTATCACAAATTCAACAGTACTCACATTTTACCTCACAGTTCCGAAGGTCAGAAGTCCAGGCAGGCAAAACTGGGTCTTTGCTTAAGGAGGGGCAAAAGTTTCTCTTGAGCCCATAGGGTCTTGATTGCCTTCAGCTTAGAATAATCTTCATGCCAAAGTGGCCCATCTTGGGGCCTCCTGCCCTCAGCCCCTACAATTACATGGGTATATATGTACTTAAAATAAGTGCATATGATTGTAACTGAACAATACTGCAATAAAGTTGGTTTTTAAAATTCACACCAGGAGGTCCAAGCAGATAAAATGGAAGGAAGTTGTCCCTGAACAAAAGTAGATGACAGGTTCCCAGAGTAGAAGCACATAGGATTTCACATGGAAAGGGTCTATCTAGTGCTCAAAAAAAATAGCAACAAATGAGTTGCTTTCTCTCTTGCACATATGTACATTTCTGAAAAATTTCAGAACAGCAAGGATAAGGAGAAAATCCTAAAGACTCCCAGAGATACAGAATCAGTCACTTATAAAGGAATACAAATCAGACTGCCATCAAACTTCCCATAAACAACATTGGAAACTAGAATGTAATAAAGAAATATATACAAAGCTATAAGGAAAACTTAGAATTTTTTCTCACTGACACAATTCGTCAAAACTCGGACATGAAAGGACCAGAAAGTTCATTCTTCTAACTCCCTTTTTAAAGGCATTTCCTGGGAGCCTGGGTGGCTCAGTGGGTTAAGCCTCTGCCTTCAGCTCAGGTCATAATCTCAGGGTCCTGGGATTGAGTCCCGCATCAGGCTCTCTGCTCTGCAGAGAGCCTGCTTCCCCTTCCTCTCTGCCTGCCTCTCTGCCTCCTTGTGATCTCTCTCTCTCTCTCTGTCAAATTAAAAAAAAAAATTAAAGGCATTTCCTTCAGGTGTAACCCAGTAAAATAGGAGACTAAATCATAGAAGATTTTAGATCCACCCTGGAAGAGTATCATAGAAGAAATTACTAGGATATCACATAGGCCTGAAACATGATCAGTTTGAAGTTTGAATTATAGTGGGTGGCTAGAATATTCTCTAGAGATCCCCCCAACACACACACCACACACCACACACACACACACACACACACACACACACACAAAGTCTCCGTAGATGAAATCATATGACTGAAGATTCAAAAGGACTCCTAAGCTCCTAAGCAGTCCAGCCACTATGGACTCTCAAGATTGACTGGCTTTGGTTTCTTTTGAGTCCCACACTGAGGAAGTTAGTGGCAACAGAATGAAAATCGAGCAGGACCAGAGAGAAGGCAAAGAGAAAGTCCAGAATAAAGTATGGGGAGAGGAGAAGGCCAAGGAATCTCGGAAAGCCAGCCACCATGGTCTGTGAAGAATACAGTCAAAAATATAAATTGAATTTCCCTTAAAAATGGACAAGGACTGGGTGTGGTGCAAAAAATAATGAATACTGTTATGCTGAAAATAAAAAATAAATTTTAAAAAACATGGACAAGGAAGTGGTGCCTGGGTGGCTCAGTCAGTTAAGCATCCAACTCTTGATTTGGGCTCAGGTCATGATCTCATGGTCATAGGATCAAGCCCCGTGTTGGGCTCTGTGTTCATTGTTCAGTCAGCTTAAGGTTCTCTCTCTCCCTCTGCCCTTCCCTTCTGCCAACCACCCCATCCCTGGTCTGTGCACACACACTCTCTCTAAAATAAATAAATAAATCTTTTTTGTTTTTTTAAAAAGGACAACCAAAGTTTATTAAGGCCAAATTGCATACAAAGTCATTATAAGAAAAAAAGAAAAGAAAAGTCATAACATTCCACAGACAAGGGAAGCATGTCAGAAAGACCTACCCACAAAACAGGTAACCAAATGCACTACAATGTATTAAGAAAATGATACAGTAAATGAAAGAACAACATCTATCAGAATTTAAAACACTCAGAAGGAGGTAACAGAACTCAGTAAATAATTATAATTTTAAAAGAATCACTTGAAAAAAGGGTCACTATCAAATAAAGAAAAGAAAAGAAAAGAAAAGAGAAAGGGTCACTAGAAGGAATAAAGGAGTGAAAAAAACACAGGAGTGCCCTTTAAAATAAAAGATAAAAAGATGCTTTGTAATAACAGAAAGAAATGGAGATAAAATGAGTTTGAGGGAAAAAAAATGTTGATTATAGGCAAAGAATATGGAACATAGAAATTATAAGAACTCCTGAAGAAGGTCAAAGGATCTGAATAGTGAAAACCACAATTGAAAAAAATCTTCCTGAATTAGAAACTACATATTGAAAGTGTACACTGCATATCTTAGAATATTGACCCTAAACCAACAACACTAAGGCACATTCTAATAAAACTAATGGACTTTAAATAAAAAGAAAAATCATTTGGACATCTAGAAAAACAGAGCATTTTATTTATAAATGAAAGAAAATTAGATTATCATCAGACTTTCTGCCAGAAGAAAAATGGAATAATATATTTAAGACATCTAGGAAAGAAAAGTAGGAGCCAAGAACTCATTATCACTTTTAAGTATGAAGGGCCACAGGTTGTTACAACATGTAAGAAATCAGGAGATGTTATTCCCATGAGTCCTTCCTGAGGAATATAGCAGAAAATGAGCTTTGGATAACCAAGATAACTAGAGGGACATCAGCCGGACTGGTGTGTAAACAAATAATAAATAAAAGTAATTAATAAATGCTAAAGTTTATTGTAAAAATTAAAAAGAAATCAAATAATCTATAGAAAAAGCATGGAAAACTTAAACATGCTTAAATAAACACCTTATTAACCTCAACAATGGAAAAATTAAAGAACAAGCTGACGCAAGCTGGAGGAAGAGGGTGAGGGAAATATAAGATGAAGGGTACCAAATAAGAAGCCAAGGGATTTTGTTCACTGCCAATGGATCAACAAAAGGAAAAGGTTAATCATACTATCTGAAGTTGCTGAGGTGATCAGCGAAGCTTGCCTTTCCATTGTGGAAGTAGAAAGAGTTCCTGGAGATTCCTTCTGTATACCCTTCTTCCAAATCCAGGAGGCCAGCACATTACCTAAATGGAAACAACTGGGCTCTAAACCCAAGCACTTTCAGTGTGAAGCAGAGTGATGCAAAGACAGAATGTACATGACTAGGGCTCATCCATGCAAACAGCAGCACTCTAAACTCAAATTGTTTCTGCTCTGGTTCCTTCCACTCTACTAGCCTTGTCTCCAACCTCCCATTGCACCTGCAAGCTTCCTAATATCCTGCCAATAAAGTCCTTTATTGCTGTTCCTAAAGTTACCATGATACTGTGACTTATAACAAATATGTATTTGCTCAGATGAACAAAATATATTTCTCAAATGTATTTGGTTTTTGTCCATGGTTCCTGACTCATAGCTCTCCAAACCCTTGGATTTTCCCAAGTGACAAGAACAATAGGAGCATCTTTTGTCATAATATTTGGTCTCTTGCCCTCAGTTCCTGAAATCCCTTCAAAGGCATAATGGTGAAAAAGGAGTCTTATTATTCATAATGCTCCATGAATTGGATTTATATTAATGAGGTGACTTTTGGAAAGCATCTAAGGATGGGGCTGGTTGTTAGGGAGCCAACCACGACTGAAGGATTGGAATTTTCAGTACCACCCCCTGAAATATTTCCACCTGGAGACTGAATCAATTACCAATGGCCAGTGACTTAATCAATCATTCCTATGTAATGGAACCTCCATAAAAACTCTAAAGTATGGGTTCAGAGAGCTTCTGAGTTGGGGAACACGTGAAGGTGGCTGGGAGAGTGGAGATTCTAGAAGAGGGCATATGACCCCTTTCCCCAGACCTTGAGCTATGCATCTCTTCCATTAGGCTGCTCCTGAGTTATATCCTTTTATAAGCAACCGGTGACCTAGTAACATGTTTCTCAGAGTTCTGTGAGCCACTCTAGCAAATTAATCCAACCTAAGGTGGGGATCATGGGAACTTCTGATCGACAGCCAGTCAGTCAGAAGCATGGTGATAACCTAGGCTTGTGACTGATGTCTGAAGTTGGGGGCAGTCTTATAGGACTGAACCTTTAATCTGTGGAATCTTATGCTATCCCTGGGTAGGTAGGGTCAGAATTGAGTTGTAGGAAACCCAGCTGGTGTCCAAAAATTGCTTGCTGATATGGGGAACCTCCTTCCCTACACTGGAATTGGTTGTAGAACTCCTTTTAATTATTGAGAGATTTTGTTATTGGTGGTAGTGTTGGGGGTAGGGATGAAGACAGTAAAAGAATACCAATCCAGTGGATTCCAGAGTTGCTCCTGGTTCTCCTCTAGATTACTCAATTAACAGAGAAGATTGAAACAAAGAGAAGGAAGGAGAATTTCCCAGGTCATATACTGAATTTTTAATAGACATACCAACTTGATAAATGAACCAAAGACAGTTAAATAGGGGAGAGATAGTGACAGGAAATGTTTCTGGGCTTTCTGCTTAGAGTGTGCTGAGTGTGAGGCCACACCAACGGTAGGAAACAAGAAGTGCTGAGAGTTTTCCCTCTTTCCTAAGTGACCTCCATTCAGTCTATCAAGAGGCCTGAAATCCCAGCAGACCTAGGCTTTGGAGAACTGCCAACCTCTGGCCCAGGCCATTCAGCCAACCTGCTAGAACACTCTGATGACAAGAAGATGCTAATTACTGCAGATTTGTTTTCATATGGAACATGAAACTTTATCTGAGGATTTGCATCAGTTAAATTATACAGATTCTCAGTGATGACAGAACACATTCATTTGATTGGGTTGTACAAATACCACATAGATACCTTACCTCTTTTTTTTTTTTTAATCTTTGCTCCTTTTTTTCTTCTTCTTTTTTTAATTTTTTCAATTTATTTATTTTCAGGAAAACAGTATTCGTTACCTCTTAATTGACAACAAAACAGAGACCAGAATGAAGCAGTGAAAACCTCCTCCAGGAAGGTCAGGAGGAATTCTGGAATTTCCTAGTTACGTGATGGGAATAAAGGAGTAGAAAGCAAGCCTAGGCAAAAACAGGTATAAGCCCTGAGACGGAATGTGCTCTCAGGCTGTCCTTCTGGCAAGACAAGGGACATGAAGGAGATGGACAGCTATTGTTGAGTGCCTGCCACATGTCAGATTCCTTACATATGTGATCTCATTTGATTCTCCTAATCCTGTGGGGAGGGGGATAAGACTTATTATCCCCAGTCTCAAAATGAGGAAACTGAGAGTCATAGAGCTAAAGTGATTTCCCAAGGTCAAAAGCGAGTCAGTGGCATGCCCATCTCCAAAGCCAGTGCTATTTCTAATATACTATTCCTGAACATAGCAGATGGTTAATACACAGGTGTGGGTGGGTGTCCCGCTATAGACTTGAAACCCCAAGGCTGATTTTCATTCCAGTCTCTGGTCTGCAGAGCAAAGGAAATGCTGAGTGAGGCTGTGTTTTTCGTACTCATTCTAATCTAAAATGTTTGACAGGTATTAGATGCTATGGAGGATAAAAAGCCATGGCAGGCCCTTTGAAAAATGTGCTGTATTATCTACTTAGTTGGAGTCTCTCTGAACATAAGAATTGCATTTCATTGAATATGGTAGGGGAGAGAAAGCAAGTGCAGACTTTTTCTCTAAATTGTTCCTGGGCTTTAATATTCAGAGAAGATTGTTTGTTCTTGGGCTGGGCTAGGGAAGACGGATGGCCTTCACTGCTCCCTCTGGCTGCCTTGCTTCCTGGCTGAGGAGATTGCATGTCTGAAAATAGTGTCTGTCTGTCTTATTTTTTCCCCAAAGCATTAGGCTTTGTATAATATAAATACAGTAATCTTTCCCCAGCAACAGGGTTATGTTCCTGAGAGAGGGATTGAATTCAGAATCTACAAAGAGAGACATAGAACAGTGATGTGAAAGAGACCAACCCAAGGAAATTTGGGAGGGTTACAGGGTTCTCTCCCCTCTCTTGATTTTGAGGGAAGGTCTGATGGCCCAGTAGACTGTGAGCCTCATTAGGGCTGGGATTCTAGATGTAATACATGGATTTACTCACAACTCTATGCCCAGCACTTAGCATATGGGCCTGGCACATGGTTGGCATTGATAAGTGTTTATTCTACAGATGAAAGAATTTCCTGTCATCTTGGGAGATATACTAGATTATGAGCTCCTTGAAGGCAGAGACAGTGTCTTATTTGTTGAATGAAAAAGCCTTTTACCAGAAAAGCTAAGGCCAGTCCACTCCTCCATTAAATCTATCCCTGTTTACCACTTGCTCTCTTCCTGTTCTTTTGGACTCCACTTTGCTGTCCAGCGTCCTGAAACACCCTTTTCTGTTAGCGCTTTCCTAAGGGGCCAAAATTAACCCAGGGTATCCAGCACCTTTGCAAGAAATGAGAGTTTTCTCAACAAGGAGCTTTTCATCACTGGAGGAAAATTGAAATTGCCGGAGGTCCATCTTTGCTATGCAGAGCAGGCTTTCAGACTGGAGAAATGCATATTGGATAAGGAAGTAGCTTTTGTGAACACTGAAGTACACTCCCAACCTGATGGTTCTATTTGCATCTGAGAGCCTGATTTGTGTGTCTGTGCTGTGCCATGTCCTTCAAAGGGTGTTCAGGCTTGAGCTGGATGTGACTACAACCTGGAACCACTAGTAACAATCGTGTCACTGGTAACATTTCTAAAGCACTGGTCACATTTTGCTCTGTGCAAATGGGGAATTTACACAGGGATCTTGAATCAGCCTGGGGAAGGGGAAATGCATGGGTTAACTCTGTGCCTATTTTGTCTGTTTAATGTGCATAATAATATTTAACTCTCAAAGAATTTTTTTAAAGAATAAAGTATGTGACTGTATTAGTCAGAGTTCTCCAGAGAAAAAGAACCAATAGGGTGAGCATATATGAAGAAACAGATTTGTCATAAGGAACTGGCTCGTGTAATTATGGAGGCTGGCAAGACCAAATCTGCAATGTGGGCTGGCTGGCTGGAGACACAGGAATATCAGTGCTGCAGATGAAGTCCAAAGGTTGTCAGCTAGAGAATTCTCTCCTACTGGAGGGTCGTTGGTCTTTTGTTCTATTCAGGACTTCAGCCAAGTGGATGGGGCCCACCCCTATTAGGGAGGGAAACCTGCTTTACTCAGAGTCCAGCAATTTAGAGGTAAATTTCATCCAAAACGCACTCACAAAAACACCCAGAATATTTGGCCAAATATCTGGGCACCCTGTGGCCCAGTCAAGTCGAAATATAAAATTACCTTAACTCTAGGAAACAGAGAGTTGTGGAAGGGGAGGTGGGTAGGGGGATGGAGTAACTGTATCATGGGCATCAGGGAGGGCACATGATGTGAAGAGCATTGGGTGTGATATGCAACTGATGAATTACTGAACTCTACATCTGAAACTATTGATATATTGAAACTGTATGTTGGCTAATTGAATTTTTAAAAAGTTGAAATATAAAACTAATCATCATGGAGAGCCAGGCATATAGTAGATGCTCAACAAATGAGTTATATTTTCTTGGCTTTTTAATGGTAATGATACAGTGCACATTGATTAAAAGCAACCAAAAGGCTTATCTATGTAATGAGAACATATTTTGGCAAATTATAGCTAACTTAAGCTCCAAATGCCATTTTTCTCAATTTGAATAAAATTTCAAGTGGAATGTATGCATACACATATGATTCTAGTGTTCCTGTTTTTGATGTGCAAACGATTAAGATTTTCATGCACCAGGAGGACTTCTAATACCTAGAACTGAAAGAAATCTGACTTTGTCTTGTGTCTAAAAAGCGCATTAGCCCGAGAAAGAAGTGTGGGTGGGGGGATCAGAAGCAGGCACAAGTGCCTCCTTACCCTTTCAGAGAAGGGAAAGGCCTGGCAAGCAAGTATCCCCTGAGTACTTCATACAGAAATGTTCTACGGGATGTGGGGCTGGGGACACGTAGCTTCCAAGGGGAATGCAGTCTCCTGCTAGCGCAGTGGTCCCTAACATGGGCTTTGTAGTAAGAGTGACTCCTATTCTTCCTCAGTAAACAGGCAAGAGCAGCAATTGTCTCTGAGTCAGTGTGAGGACTGAATGAGAGGAAACGTGTGAACAAACAACACGGGCATGGCAGATGTGGGCAACTGTGTGTGTGCACATGGGCACAAGCCGAAGCCCCAGCTTCCTCTAAGGTTCGGGAGGAGTTGCTGGCCTTAGTGAAACGGAGCAGCAGATGTCAGTAGTAGTTGCGGGGTTGGTTTTCCAGAGCTGGTAGAGCAAATTCAGTACAGGGAAGACTTCTGGAAAGATCCTTCCCTTTTTATCTCCTTATTGGGAAGAGGATGGCAGAAACCCAAGAATGTCTGCACTAGAAGAATACTCTCTTACTACCGTACCCACTGCTTTGAAAAGAAGGAAATGAATACTCTTTTCTTTTCCAAACACTTCCTGGGTGACAGAAACTGTGCTAGGCCCTTTCCATGGATTGTTATTAACCCCCCACACCCCAGTGAGGTAGGTTCCTGCTTTGCAGAGGATCCTTCTTCTTTTGCATTTTTATATGAGGGGCCCATAGAAATTAGTGACTTGCTCTAAGTCATACACAACTAACAAGTGGTGGAACCTGGGTACGAACTCAGGCCGGTCCGACCACATGATCCGCCTATAGGAAGGTTTGCCCGGATTCTCCTGCTGCCGAGTCAGACTCAGTTCCCCTGCTCTGCGCCCCCACAAGCTCCCAGGGCCCCTCGCAAGCACCACACTTGCTGTGTGCTACTGAAAGTTTCCATTCGTATCTCTGACTTACTCTACTGTGAAGCCCTCGAGGGTAGGGATGCTCTTTGGCTCACCAGCAACTCTCTGGAATTCTCTGTAAACGCACAATGAATAGACACATGGACCCAGGCAAATTATAAGCTGCAGCTGCCTCTTTCCCACCCAGAGGAGTCTGTGGTTGTGTTAGGGCTTCCGCCCTGGAGCTGCATGTGACTCTGACCCATGGTTCATACCTCTAGCCCCAAATGCACACGAGCTGTAACGATCCCTCGCCCAATGCCTGCTCGTTACTTGCCTGCATTTCACTCATTTAAACAGTTAGTCTCCATGCTGGTTGTTAGCCATTTGTGTTTAGTATGCTGGTTTGATCCATCTTTGCTCTGAAAAACATTCCATATTGATTTTAAATTGTAGGGCTGGTGTTTGCCACATTTATCAACTCTGTCAGGTACAAAAATGCTTTCTTCCTGTCAGGGCAGATTAATAACTATCAAGCTTTCCAACAGGTGTAAAATGGACCCTACCTCACTGACAATGCATTGTCTTTTGGCTTTTGTTTTGACTTATCTTTTACTCTCAATAAATTATTTGTAATTAAATCTTCACATCCAACCACTGAATGATGGACATATGCATTCTTTGGCATTTTCTCTGCACAGAAATGGGTGCCCTCAGCTCAGGATCTGTAAAATACTACTTTAATGCTGGATTTTTTTTGTTTTTTGTTTTTTGTTTTTCTCTTAGCGGGAGGGCAGAAGGGAAAGAACTGTTAGTTTCCATGAAATATCACAGGAGGAGGAGGTATGCTGGAAATTTGTTATTTTAAATTTTATTTATAACCCCCCAACTTAGATTTCATGACTTTGGATAAAATAAACTCAGAAAGATGGCTCTCTACAGGAGAAGGGGTATATCCTAAGCTGGGACACTAGGTTACATTTGGCAAGTAACTTCTTTTCCTCCATTCTCTTGAGAGGACTTGATATCCCTGAGACTCCCTGAAGAAGCTGTGGCCAACGGGTTTTGCGTTATTTAGTAGGGTGATTACCGATGGTCTGTCGGCCTGGAGGCCATCTAGAATGCCAAGTAATAAATCTTTAGAGCTTCCTCTTGCCTCTTTCTCATGATGAATAAAAGCAGTCTTTTTGACACTATTTCCAAGCTCTTTTTCCCACCCCTCTTTTCCCAATCAAACTAGGCAAAGGTGAATTCTACGTCTTAGCCTTTTGGCTTTGAACACTGATGGAGGCCTTCAACCTTGGGTTGTTGGATGGAAGAGAAAAGCATTCTGTAAGCCAACAGGGAGAAGCCATCATTTTCCTCTGGGTGTATACACAGTGTGTTTGTTGCAAGTGCCCTGCGCCATGCTGGAATGGAGGAGACAGTGGCTGGAGCTGAGGGAGGAGGCAGGCTGCAGAGGCGGGCTTAGGCTAAGAGAAGCAGTTATGTGGTTAGCTGCCATCGGAACATGGGGCCCAAGCGTGCGGCCCTGTCAGGGCAGTGGTAACAGGCACAGGCTGTCTGCTCTCAGTTGTCTGAGGTGTCAACCCTACAGTCTTTTTTTTTTTTTTTTTTTT